>NC_051180.1:167875229-168175229 GCF_013339695.2 Rhipicephalus sanguineus | reverse complement strand
GGCAACGGCCCGTTTGCCCAGTCTACGATTTTCCGCAAGATAGTGGTATGTCATACACTACTCCGAATCGGCATTCAAGAAACTGTCGCGCATGCTTTTTGGAACAAGAGTTTTTTGCAGCTTCTTGCTCGTTCCCTTTTTTGCACAATCCATTCATTTTGTTCGGCGCGTTGAACACGACTGAGACCCCGACTCGAGCTGCAACCTTTTTGAGTCGCCCCGCCACGGTGGTCTAGTGGTTATGGCGCTCGACTGCTGACCCGGAGGTCGCGGGATCGAATCCCGGCTGCGGCGGCTGCATTTTCGATGGAGGCGAAAATGTCTGAGGCCCGTGTACTTAGATGTAGGTGCACGTTAAAGAACCCCAGGTGGTCGAAATTTCCGGTGCCCTCCACTACGGCGTCTCTCATAATCATATCGTGGTTTTGGGACGTTAAACCCCAGATATTATTATTAACCTTTTTGAGTCGATGGGATACACCATGCATGTATGGGGTGACAGCCATATTCTTCCGTTGAATAACGTCACGTTCGTTCACAGATTTGCCCGAGCGAATTTCTTTTATAAGCACTTCATACAGACTTAACAGCATAGGTGCGGGAAATCCTGTTTTGGTCAATCTACCAGCTTGCGCAGAAAAACTATCGCTTATTTGATGTGAGCAGGATCGGTTGAGGGCATTGCGGAGCGCTGGTAGAGCAATGCCTCTTTTCACGACTTTTGAATAGGCTGACGAAAACGGCGAAATGGTCTTTTTTGAGCGGGGCGAGTATTTCCTGCAGAGGTGTCCGGGGCGCAAGGTCCGCTGTAGGTCGAGGAACCTGAGGTGGGTTGTTCAGTCGTCAATGTGAATCCCTTCAAGGTTGAATTAAAAACTCGTTGTTGTCAGTCAGCGCTTGGTCCTGTCCCTTCTTCCTATGTCCCGTTGTAGCGCTGTTTACCCGTAGTTCGGCACTGATAGATGCGACTTAGCGCGTGGCAGAGGTATGCTATTTGTATGTAATGACGAAAATTGTTAGATGTTCTTTGCCTGCTGTAATTGATGACGCATTGCATCTTACGCTTACAAAATTGCTGGTCTTTCGAATAAACCGCTATTTGCTGGTTCAGCACTGTCTTGTATCTTGTAGTACTCTTGCCTTGTCGCAATAGCTCGCGGCTGCCGCATCAGTCGTGCATCCACACCTACTCAAACACTTTCCATTTCTGTGCAACAAGCGCCGATGCACAAAAAAAAAAAAACTGCATTACATTGGGCTACTCCAAGGTTTGCCACACTTGCTCGCTTCAACTCCTGGGCACAGCTACGGGGTATGGTTGCGCTGCCATTAGGACTCTTTGTGTAGAAGTAATCAACCTCTGAATCGCAACTAAATTTTTCTCTGCGCAAGTTGATTTTTATTTTTATTTATATTGATGAATTCAGTTTTTTTCTGCTGTTATCACTTTATTTATTTTCTATTGGCCTCGAGATCTTGGAGTGGCGCCCTCTCACGTGTGACGTCAGAGCGAGGACTCCGCTCTCAACCGCGCTGCAGCAGCCGCTGCTCCTGTATGCGGATCGTCTGGTTCAGGCGGGAACATTGTCGAACGAACAGCTTCGCAACAGTCAAGTAACGCCTACAACGAATGTTTTCGAGTGTAATCTTGAACTTGTTTAGAAATCACCCGGATGGCCGACGAGTGCGCCGATGCCACCGACCGCATTGCTTGTAAGAAATTGAAACCATGTGTGAGTGTTCTCGCTCCTTATCGTGTTTCCGCCGTACGATACTAATTAGTTTGGGTGTTTCTTTCGATATTTCAGTAAGCGTGCCGTTCTCCAGCATCTACAAGTATGTAGATAAAGCTTGTGAAAGGTCGCGCTGCCTCATCGAGGGCGAGGCGGTGTACGACGCAGGCCACGTTGTTGAATGCGCGGTCGAGGCCGTCAACGGAGATTGCATCACCGTCAGAGCTCTCGTCCTGCAAACAAGTGGACAAGTGCCGCCTTGTTGCACACCCACCTACCGATGACCATGATCGCAGTTTGTCCCGTAATGTTGGTTCAGTGAGAACGATATTACGTCGTAGTTCATAATATTAATACCTCACAGGGCCGTCGCATGGGTATTAGAATATAACAAATAGGTAATCGCTGATTATACCACGCACAGGGCCACAGAGATTAACGTGGCAAAGGCAAGCTGGGTCCAGTTTCACGCCACGCAGCCTAACGAAAAGCTTAAAGAGCTCCGATTTAAAAAAAAAGTGTCTGCACTGCCTCAGGTGAAAACTTTTAGAGAATGTGCACTACACAGCAGCAACAGGTTTCGCTTATGACTTTATGATAAGCACTCTGCTAGGCGCGCGCTTGCCTTCATAAGTAAAATACGTAAGTACACCATCCAAATGCAGCCGTAGTCTCAGATATCCTGCGCCGCTCAGATGAGCTCACGAGGCGCGCTTACGTGCGAGGGGATTCGGAGGCCGTGTCGTCGGCTCCTTGTCTAGGGGCCTTCGCGGCAGGTTGTGGGACGGCACCGCACCTGGTGTAAGTCGCCTATGCTTATAGCTTGCGTGCAATAAACGGCTTAAGTATTGGCGAGGCGATTAAACGCGCTCACAAGCTTACCTAAGAATGGCGCGTACGGTGGGTAGCAGAAGTCATTGTCCGCGAAGTGATTGCTGCACACGGTCGATGAAGGCGTGGGGCGCATTCCCATTCTTAGCTTGACGATCCACTCCTTCTTCAGCTTCGGGTCCTTAGAGTAGTTGTGAAAGCTGACGCCTTTTTCACGAGCGGACGAACTACACTGAGGCACAGAGCAGTACTTCACCATTGCGCAGCACTCGCCGCGGAGACAAGCGGCCGCAGTTCTAAGAAACAAAGAGCTGTAGTTCTGAAGGAATGTTAAAAGCAGTCCCGTGGTTGTTCGAACAGCGTCAGTAGCCACCATACGCAAGATAACAATTGAACTGCTTTTTTGTTGAGATTTACCACAACGGTGGTTTCAACAAGGCGCTGGGCCTACGTAGCAGACGAAAGCGCGCAAATCCCCGCTCTGACGTCATGCAGGCGCCGTTCGCAGCGCCGCCACCGGTCGCACACCAGGCCAATATCCTGGCTCTGAACAATATGCTTTCGAATATCGTCCTTAATTTTGGTCAACTCCTTTCACAGCCTAAGTTTGGCTTTGAGTCACAATAGCACAAGAAAAACGACTACACCTACGTCGATGTACACAGGCGCAGAGATTTGAGAATACCGAATAAGCAGAAGAGCTGAACCTGGAGAACAGAACAACGTGCACAAAGTAAGATTACAGCGCGCATTGAACCTGTAGTGTTGAGAGGTGAGCAGTCGGCTACACAAGCGCGAACCGTGGAGGCAAAAGTAAACACAATGTGACCAAAATTAAAGTTTTTCTTGCATGAAATTTGCCGTACCATTTGCGCACAACATTAAAAAAAGCTTTGTTTAGCACATATTTTCTATTATACGTAATATCAACCTTTCTTTTCGAGCGCAGCTCTTAGGCGCCCGTTCCTGCGCTGAGCGGCGTCGCCGTCGCGGTTGCCGTTGCCGTTGGTGGCGTAACCGACAGACATGCAAAAATAAAATTAGAAAAAAATACCCGCGATCGAATGCGACTTGAACACGGGCCCTCTGTGTAGCAGTCAAGTATTTTACTCAAGGCGGCCTCTACAAGCGTACGACAAAATAACTCTGTGTCCTAAAAGGGCATTAAAGCAGTACATTTCATGAAGAGTGATTACCAGCCCGGTTGAAACTAATTGTTGATAAAAGTCTTTTAGCTGAAGAGCCATTTGAATGAAATGCAACCGCGATCATACCACTGGTTCCGCATGCCTTTCTAACATGCGAGTTTTCCATAAACTGTGCATACTCATTAGTAAGAGCATGTCAACAGGCATAGAATGGCTTTTGGGTGGCACGAGATAACATATGCTATAAGAATTTAATTCGAGTTGTTTTTTCAAAAGCCCTTTGTAGAATGTCCAAAAAGAGTGCGGCGTCTTTACAGGTGATGAAGCAATGCTCTATAGTTTCCGGAACTTCATAGATACACAGGTGCCTTCACAATACACAGATGCCTTTGCTGCTTAACCAGGTCTTCACAGGCAGCGTCTGTGTATGCCTTTTGTAGATTAATGTCTTGGATATTGGTAAAATAGGCATTTTCTTCACGCGCACAAGCACGTCGTGTCCAGGCAATGCAACATACAGTGAGTGGTACAAAGGTGCAGGAACTTACATACCTATTATGGCATTATAAATATCTTTTCTTGAACTAGAGAATAAATTGCCATTCGAGAATCTGACTGTCAAAAAGCGCACGGAGTCATACACTTCACGCATCACAATTTCCACAGAACCACTCTGGTGCTCGACACTCATTTGCAAAAAGACCCTATACAGATGTCACTTCGGCAAGGAATCGCGTTAACCTATGTAATATAGCGTATCAGAATAGTAAAATAACAACCGGGCATCACACAATGCTAAATGCGCAACGAGTGTGTGGTTTAATGCTTCCCACCCCCTGCAAAAAGCTCAGTCATAATTATTCGTTGTTATCAGCCACATGCAGCGTCAACAAAATGCACAAATTACGTCACAGATGTGCAGCGGATACCTCGGTTATCCGAAAAAAAGACGAATAATGGCGTAGCGGGTGCTGTCCTACTTCACAAAGAAGTCACAGTTTCGCCGCAAGGGCGAAGCAATGAATGCGATAGCAAGAAATTGAAATGTCACACGAAGAACGAGAAGCAGCTCGATACTTACAGCGCGCCGCTGAAGCACAAAGGACGCCCGAAAAGAACGCACGGGCATGCACAGGGCAAGCCTGAACCAACAACTGTCCCTGTTGTTACGTCTTTGTGATTGAGCAACACGCTGCAAGTGTCGACAATATAGAGTTTGAGAATTGGGGCCCCAAAAAGCTTGGGGACCAAGGAGCTTGCGAGCCGCCAGGGCGCATGCGCGTAACCCAAGCCACTCTTGGGCTCTTGGGCTCTTGTGCTCGCGTTGGCGCAAGGCCCAAAAATCGAAAACTAGCGTGGGTCCCCAAGACGTCTTGGGTCACCGCGAGACTATGCAGGCGCAGCGCGGGCCACGACACTGTATGACCCTAGTCTCGCATGATTTCATTTTCACCAAGTGTGGCGCCCCGTGAGTTTGCGCCAACGCAGCTTGCGTTTGACCCAGTTCTCAAGCTCTGCTGAGCTTTCGAACACAAGAGCAGCCTATCCAACGCAGCTTGGTGACCCAGTGTCTTGGCTCTCCAATTCTCAAACTCTGTAATGGAGAATCAGATGCTCTTAGATGACGACACTCTGTGGCCCGCGTCTCGCATGATTTTATTTTCACCAAGTGGGGCGCCCCGTGCGTTTGCGCCAACGCAGCTTGCGCTTGACCCAGTTATCAAGCTCTGTTGATCCTCCGAACACAAGAGCAGCCTACACAACGCAGCTTGGTGACCTGGTGTCTTGGGTCCCCAATTCTCAAACTCTGCAATGGAGAATCAGATGCCCTTGAATATTTCTTTTCCTTTTAAACTGCGTCGCGTGGAGTGACCCCCTGCGCTTCCTGCCACACAGGGGCCTCTGATGCAAGGTGTGCCTGGTGTTTTAAATGCGAACGCGTTTCTTAGTCGGGCTATGTCAGGCATCCGCCGTTGTCTGCGGCGCCCACTCCCATAGCAACAGCTGCGGGCGCGCGCGCTTATCCTCGCCCCTAGCAACCGGAGCATGTGGTGCGAGAGTGTGTAGGAGAGGGTAGGTGCAGTGCTTCGCCGCTCCTTCTCTCGCCGTTCGCTCTTTCTCCTCCCTGCGCCCCACTCTCCCGTCCGCTCGCGCCTCACTCTCGACCGTTCGCTGGCTGGGCGCCTCTCAAGGCGATGGCAGATGTCGGTGAAGGCGAATGTCTGACGGCAACGGTACCCATCTCTCGGCGCAAGAAATGCATTCGCATTTCCTCACGATTCCCTTCGGGGAGGGGGGGGACTTTTTTTTTTCTTCAGCACTTTGGCACATACGTGCCGAGTGTTCTTTGTTTTTTTTTGTTCTTCCACATCACGAGTGGGTACAGGAAACGGCCACTTTGTCCTGCGCCTCTTAAGGGCAGTTTTCAAATTGAAAGAAATTAGGAGCGTTGGGCGATAGAAAATACGCTCAAGCTCCTCCGAGGTTTCCTTACCACCAGCGGTAAATGATGTATATAAATAGCTCGCAGTTAATTCGCCGGCGCATGCATGGGGCATGGTTGAGTTGTCTAATGCAGCGGGCTGGGGAGCGAGGGGTCGATGGTTGGAATCCCCGGTCGGCTGCTTCAGAATTTTTTTCTTCTGCTTTATTTATTTTGAGCCTTTATATATATATATATATATATATATATATATATATATATATATATATATATATATATATATATATATATATATATATATATCATGCACCGGATATATATATATATATCCGGTGCATGACGGCGACGGTAAAAATCAGCCCAGAGTGTTCATATAATTGGTATCGCAATAAAATTATGATTTATGCCGTAGTCGATACCTTGCGGAAAGCCAAAACTTCAAACAGAGTTAGCCTTGCTCCAACATAAAGCTTCGCTCAGAATCCGCATTACACAGTATCGAAATCATCAGTGGATTTTGGTTTCCAATATCAGCCACCGCATATTTGGTGGACACCACCACGTATGTTGTGCCTTTTTTGTTTCATAGCGAAGCTGTTCAAGGCAGCCGCAATTTGTGCGGCCTATTCTGTGTGGCCTGCCCTGTATGGCCTATCAGGTGCCATAGAAACTGGGTAAATCACACTACTCACCGCTGGTCCACTATAAATGAAGAAGAGTTAGCCCAACAAACGGGTATGTGCTAGAGAAATTTGTGCGACCTGTCAGATAACTGTCATCATCATAAACGGGTATGTTCCACAAAAATTGGGTAAATCCCACTATTCACCACTCGTCCACTAAAAAATAAGAAGGCAACAGTTAGCCACACACTAGGAAAAGGCAACGGCAGCTGCGAGAAGAGCCCGAAGCGATGGAAGGCCTATGCCACCGACGACGTGCCCGTAGATCTATGAGAGGTGCGAATGCTTGGTTTCAGCGCGAGTTTCTATGTCTGGAATTTGGACATCCGTGTCGTGTCTGTGACTTTTGCCGTGTTTGATTTTGGGACCCTCGTCTGCACATCTGTTTGTACCAATCATTGTAAATTGAATTATTAACAAACTGAAACTGAAACTGACTGTGTGTGGTTTCACACCAACGTCTCTGCGCTGAGAATCAACGCAGAAACAACCTAGCATCATCTGGCTAAAGCCTAGCAACGACCTCGAATCAGCCTATAAACAGCCCTGATCACCTAGCTAAGGCCTAGAAACAAACTGGAAGCAACCAGATTAGTCCTCAGGATCGTCCACTTTCGCTATTTCAAGGCTTGCGTGGCTTAAATAGACATATTGCGAAATTGGTTTTGTAAAAAGTCATATGTTTTGGTATTATGTATTGTATGCAGATGTATTTCCTGAAATATGTGAACTTCAGAATGATCTGTTATGCCTTTATATAGGAGCTGCGAAACAAATCATCCTGTCACTGCCGCTGAAACGGTAGCCAGAGCTTAGTAAAGCTGCGTGAAAGCACCTTTTTTCTCTGGCCTCCTACTTTTCGCTGTAATATATTGTATTGTTTATGGCGAAACTAAATGTAGATTGATTGATTGATTGATTGATTGATTGATTGATTGATTGATTGATTCATTCATTCATTCATTCATTCATTCATTCATTCATTCATTCATTCATAGTGCTTAGTGCAAGCTGCGCGAATTGGTTTTTGTTCTTTTGCGTTACAACGTGATGCGCTTCATTGTTTATGGGATATTGTAGATGTTCCCATGAATACAAGAGTGTACTATTTTGCTTGCCAGCATATCTGTGGTAATTGTTAATTTTATTTTTGTTGCGGAAGATACGCTCACTAACGTATGCGATACGAGGGCTAATCGCAACGCTTCAAAATCAGCGGGACTGCTGGAGTATGCCGCAAGTCCAGGAAAAGGGAGCGTATCGCCATGTATTAAAAACATGTTGCTTACCGTTTATCGTATTCTTCTTTGATGGAAACTGCCCGTCACAAAGGTTTGCGCCTGAGTGGAATTTTGCTTGTGATACTGACGTCGTCTATTCAATCGCCAAGAGAGCTGGTTGCTGGCGCATAGAGCACTAGATGTGCGCTGAAACCAACAGGGTCAAAACTAATCGAGCCTGCCAACTCTTGAGTCACTGTCAGACTTCAGATAACGCAAGTGATGAAATTATTACATAAGGCATTCTGCGATAGTTCGGTATGGTGACATAATTATTGCCAGAAGAAAAAGTTTTTTTAGGGAACCAATAGAACTTAGTGCCGTGACACATATTATTGGCAGTTATATCCCAATTTGCAACTGTCACACATGATGCCTACGCTAAATGCACTTGCTATAAAAATATTGTGATTAGTTAAGCAGCTTCTCAGGCATTCATTTTCTAGTAGTACTGGAGCTTTTTATTTTTTTTAAAAAGCGCTAATATTTTTGCGCTATACTCTAGTGCGCAAGAACGTACTTTCTTATTGTGTATTTTGTCACTGCTCTGAAATGTCCAGTCCAAGTAATTACATTTTAAGAAAACTTTTTTGTATTAACAAGCGCTGTAGGTAGTCTATTAAATATATGTAGATATGTTTGAACTCCACGAACATCTTTTTTAAAAGTGTATGCCGTTCCCGCTTTCAGTACAAAGCCAGCATTATTGCAGTATCCTTATCATCGATTACATTGTGTCTCAAGACCCACATGTATTTCCTACTAAGACTAGACGCGCGCTCTGATCGCTTCAGACAGGAATGTCTTGTAACAGCATACTCTTATAGTACCAGTATCCTTAATCAATTCAAGCTACATATTAAAGCACTGCTTTTTAGAAAGAGCTCGTGCTGGATAGCCAATAATATCCTACAATTCCCTATGCAGCATTGTTCTTGATTTAAGGTAGGGCTGTGTTCTTCACAAGTTTAGTTGATGTAGTTTCTCACACTTGAACTTGTGTCGCTCTCTTTTTTGTGTTATTATAGCTGTGCGCTGAATAAATACGTTAACAGGCTGGACACAACCCAAACTGGAATTAACGTCATATAACACAACTCTTAACATTTCAATGGCGCATGAAAATTCTCCGGTGGAACTACTTTGCTCTTTGCGAATATCATGGTATAACGCCTAGATAGGAAATTTATATCCTATCAACCCAAATTACCCGTCCTAAAAAAAGCGGCGTTATTTTTCTTCCGGGTGACAACGCTTATATTTATTAACTTTTTCGGCGTTTATTTTCATTCTATTAGCCTACAGCGACGCAATACGTTTCAATTAAAGCTGACGCCCTCAGGAACCTACGGAAGGACAACCTTCGCTTTGCCGTCATCTTGAATTGCGAGACATAAAAACCCATTCTCTTCGCAAGCAACGGGCAACGTATTGTGAAACGACCCATAAGGGACGGCTAAATGTGCATACCACGACCTTAAGTCGTTTCAACTACCTCGGTGAGCTTCTAAAATTACAGAGTTAGATTCCCGTCTCGCAAGTTGTGAGCAGCTCGAAACATATGCTCCGCATCACTCATTATTGAACGCTTTCCTAAATTTAACCTATACTGCTTAGGGAGGTTGGAAGACCTCACACTCGGATATAATTTCTTGTTTTTCAGTCACGAAAAAGAATCACAACAGAGGAAAGCAAGAACCGGTATTCCTCTAATTTACGTCTTCGTAATGACTGATCTTGTTATCAAGTTTAAAATTGTCGCTGGGCCCCATTTGTGCTGAGCATATGTATTTCCTGTAAATCTGAAGCCCTTTATAACAGTGAGAGGTTCTAAAATAGTAATGCCCACGAGACGCATAAGACAAAACAACTGAGAAGTTATGGACATTCTAGTAAAGCACTACGGTTTAACAGCTGTCAAAATCGCAATAGCTAAGACATTTTCATGATTCTCGTAATTTGCGATCATTATGTTCGGGCAGTAGGCAGCGAAATGCTGCTGAAATTTTCGCGTTCGATGCACAATTCTCGTACAGAAGCTGCACAAAGCAAAGACAATCATCAGCTAATTTGCGTCAGCACAGCGGCGCCGCTGATATTGGCTAGCTCTTACCCATACAGTGGCTGCTGATTCAAACAGTGAATACTGCGTTAATGGTGTTACCGGTGTAATATCTAACAATAAGTGGCGTCTGTAAGGTACCCGTCGGCCTAATCAACCAAACCATCAGATCAACTTGAAAAAAAGCAGTTGCAATCGTGAAAGAGCTCACGTACCAAATACGTAAATACGCCCGTAGAATAAATGGACATTTGGTCACCCATGAGCGCCACAACTACAGTTTCACAAAAATAAGTCTTTTAAAAACTATATTTGCGGCTTTTGTTACATACTGTCAAATTTAGCTACAAATACAACAGGATGCACACCTGCGTTTTCTTTTGCACAAAAAAGCACCCGGATTTCGATTACAAGCTTTCTTCTTGTAGTACTTCAACCATCTTGCATCTTAGAGCGCAGCTCTTACGCGCCCGTTTCTGCGTTGAGCGACGTCGCCATTGGCGTCGGCGTCGGTGCAACCGATAGAGCGAACGAGGACGAAAGACAGTGAACGCGGAGTCTGTGGATATCACGCGCCACTGGCTTCTAACTTCACTTTCTTCCTCCGCCATGCGCGCTGGCCCCTCGGTCGGAGCTCGTGCGCATGCAGGGCTGGCACGTGCACTGCGGGTGGCGTCGCTTGTCGTAACGGGGCTGTCGGCGTTTCGCTTGGTTAGCGACGCCTGTAATGCGCAGAGTGGTGTGCGTAGCACTCGAGCGCTGGCAGTTTCTTGGCTATATGTAACTAATGTTACATTGATACATCTGCGAATAGCCAGAACTTCATACACAATTGGCGTTGCCCCAACACAAAGCTGCACTCAGAATTAGCTTATAGGCAGTATCGTAATCGTCGGCGAATTTTTTTGTTCACGATGCTACAGAAAAGTGATAAGCGTGACGGTAAGACAAGAAGTCGCTGGTACGAAGTGAAGAACACTGCTCGTGCTGTAGGTGACGTCTAAGTTGAGAATGACACGTTCAAATGCAATCCGGCAGCTCATGCCATACATAGCGCGGATTGCCAGTGGCCCACATGAATCGCAAAAGGGGTGCAGAGGCCAAGAAAAAAGTAGTGGCATGCGAGGGCTGTTTCCTACTATTGACCAATTTGGACAAGCATTTCAACGAAGTGTGTGGTGTGGCTGCTTTTTCTAGCACCATGATTCAGCAGCAATATTGTATTGTACAAAAAAAAGTAACGTGACCGCTTCATGCAATAAAAGTTTTACACGTATGATACATGCTCTTTATGATGAATTTTTATTGAGTTTCCTGACTAAAATGTCTATTTTCAAGGGCCATGCATTTTGTTTCTGTGTTATAAAAGCCGTGTTATTAATTCAAAAATGGTGATGGATTAGAGACCGTGCCCTAAGTGGCTAATGTATGAAAACTTCATGATCAAAATATACGCATAACACGTATTCACGTGTTCAGACACTGTTCACTGTTCTCCTAAAAAACATTTTCGTCTACAACCTTGCATGGTATGGTTTTTCTATATAAATCAAGTGTGTGCTACAACCTTGCATGGTATGGTTCTCTCTATAAATCACGTGTGTGCTGGTGACCCAAGCGAAGATCCGAACTGATGGCAAGTGTTACTGCCAGAGTCATAATCAGGAAAAATTTTCATCGCACACAGCGACATCGGCCTGCCAGTGACGCACTCAGTGAATTCGCAACAAATGCGAAAATTGAGAAAAGGACGGCGGGTGCTCACCTCCATTTCGCCAACATTCTTTCTGAGCAACGTTTCAGGCCATCAATAAGTTAGTAGCGAAGTGCCAACCAGCCTAATAGGATACCGCGCTAAACTTTAGTTCCCCCGTATACTTTGATGTACACGCACCAATATTTCAAATGTTTAGTTAGCTTACGTCCCAATAACTCAGTGCTAGGGGTAGCGGGTAGAGAAATACCGCTGACGAAGCCGCGACGCTCCCTGGCACACGTTGGGCAATGGGCGCACGACCATTGTGAGTAATCTTACATTGCGAGTAATCTTGTAGTGTAATCTTATATTGGGCTAAATAATGTTGTTGTGGTGCATAGCAAATAAGCGCACGCGCGCTCAGAAGATTAATGTTTCGAGCTTCGTCAACTGATCACAAATGCTTTACTCGTTTTACTGATGTTGCTGACCGGTTTGAAGGCGATGGTAAAGATGCATGGCTCCTTTGACGTCTTACAGAGGTCATCCAGAGGCATGCAAGACAAGAATAATGTACCTGAGTCATCATTAAGAACATGATACAATGGGGCTTAATTATTGCCCTGTTCAGCTCTTTGCCGAGCGTAATACTCAGTTGATTTCATCAGTGATGTATGCAGCGCTGTCTAAGTACTCTCAAGCTTGCAATAAAACGTGTCAAGAGGTTTCGTTCTTATAACTAATAATCACCACTACAAATCTACAACTACCTATTGCTACAAGTGATAACGACAGATCAGAGCCAAAAGATCTCGCTAGTATCATGACTCTGAAAATTAGGTTGACAGCAATGATTCCACGTTTCTTTCATAGTCCGAAAAATTACATTACTGTTGCTGAAATATATTGCGTATGATCGCGGCAATGTTAATAATCAACAAGTTTTTTAGGTGCGTACTACGTATTCCGACAATTTTACGGCAAAACCTTCTTTGTAATCTATATTTCGAGAATCACTCTTGGAGTTTTCTATGCTGTTGTTACGGCACAGATACTTTTCTAAACACCTGAGTTAACAACGTTTATTTCAACATAAAATGTCCGAAACTATTTCAGAATGTTCATTTGCGCTATGTCAAAGATACCTATACACATAGTGTATTTGAGCTGGACAGCTCAATATTCGAAAAAAAAAAAAAAGATTTCATTGGGCGGCACATGAGCCGTCTGGCATATTTATACTCATGATCTCAACGTTTGACGTCATTCGAGCATCACAACTAAAGACCAGGTTAATCAAGAGTATAATGGCGTCTAAGAGTAAAGCTAGTTACAGCAGAGCAATCGTTAAAAAATATGTATTATCGACTGCTGTCATCGCGATAGCATAACAACAAAAAATGTAAAGTATTTAACTAATCAGAAAATTGTAGTCGCAGTTAGCGCACGCCCCAATAGCTTACTGCTAACGGAGGTGGGCTCAAGAAATCGTGCTGACGAAGCCATTACGCCACATCGCACACGTTGGGCACATAGCAACAGGTGGGCGGCAGCCTCGTGTTGCATTCTCGAAGCAGCTTCAGCTAGGGCTGAAATGTCACTGTTTCTCAGACTCATCCTAATTGCTTAAGGGTTTTAAAAAGAAGGAACAAAACGCTGCGACGACGTAGGTTAGAAGCGCTTCACGAGTCAGAAAGCGTCAAAGGCAGTTTTCGTGCAACGTAAATGGGCTTTTTTTTTCCCTCCTCCTCGCACAGAACTGCAGCTGCTGGAAGAGCCACTCGAACGGGTCGTTCGTTCTTGAGAGGCACGATGGATTATGTATTCTCGCACGCACAGACTCTCTCGGTCTTATGCGGCAGACGAAGCTGCGCGTAACTCGGGCGCATCACAAGCAAACTATACGTGGGCACCACGCATACACGCGTCACGCGAACCTCGGGCCAGCCACGCGGCCGAAGCTCTTCGCCGCCGAGCCCGGGGCCAATCGAGGGCCGAACCGGGCGGAGCTGGGCGGAGTCCCGGCCGCGGCCAGCCTCTTCGCCGGCGCGCTTTTTAAGGCGCCCTGATCGGGCAACGCTTGACCGGCGCGGCGACGTCTATACAAGGCCGGCACCGATCGCGGCGGCACGTGCAAGTCAAACGTTGTCAAACCGAGGAGATGCCGATCCGCGGTGCCTGGGGTTCCTCGTCGGCCGCGTGCCCCTTGGCGGCGGGCTGCCTGCTGCTCACGCTGCTCCTGCTGCAGCAGCCCCACGCTGTGGAGCCGGCCAAGCGACTGGACTGCCGGGCCTTCTGCCGCCTCACGGGCTTCCGCTTCAATGCGGGCCTCTGCAAGTGCGGCTACATGCTCTTCGCCAGCAAGCGCTCGCAGCAGCCCACTCTGTAAGCAACGCCTTTTCCTCAGTCGATTTTATTTTTACTTTTAATCTCTTCCAGTGATGTTGCAACTATAAGCGGCGAATGGTAAATGCGTGTCATTTACCAAAGCTAAAAAAGAAAACATCGCGCATAACACTAAAAAAATGGGGAACAGGGCTCTGAGTTAATAATTTTTTACTACTGAAGTGTGACTATCAATACAGCGGGAAGCAGTGTTCTATTGAAGGCGTCACTGGTATACCGAATGGTGTCACGTATTGCTCTGCCCATTACCTTAAATATCCCTTCTCGTGTATGTTCCAAATGCATTGGAACAGGTTTTATTCACTGGAACAGCTCTCGTATTTGCACAGTGACCACACTCACGATGTTATTCCGCTAGAATTGTCCGCATGATCTGTCGCCAACTATTCATGGTCCTTCACGTTTAAGATGTCATTAGCGAAGGCGGCCTCGCAATGGCGAGTAGTTCTTATGAAAGATGATGTCGACGCGTGCTTCCCTGAGTTTCGCATATGTGTGGTTCAGGGTATTTAAAAAATGAAACGAAAAATAATATTGGGAACGCCGATTCACTTAGGTAAGGCACAGATATTTGGATAATTTTCTGCTTCTAGGTGGAAAACCAGTGGTGCGAGCATAGGTCTAAGTTTTCTGCATACAACCAGTACTATATTCAGAAAACAATTGGATCTTGACTGCTATTTTTCATTGGTGGTTAGCCGCGGGAGTAATATTCAAGACTTGAAAAGTCGGCAAGCACCTGATGCTGCGGGCAGTTCTGGCACAAGTACGGATTACCTAACAAGTGCCTTATCCGCAGGATCGCAGGCGTCTTCTTTCTCCTGCTTGTGAGGTAGGGCCCGCCTACGCCGATGACGTGCTTGATCTGAGGAGTGGTTGTCTCTGCACAACAAAATATGCTGTAGTGGGACACCCATTAATACGGAACAAGCTACTTTATGGGGGCAACACAGCTTGAATGTGTATGCGTGGCATTATCTGTGTGTTTTAGAACGGAGCTGCATATGGCTTGGATTCCGTGTATTTTTCTTGAGCGTCAACAAAAACGTAGATGCCACAGAAATTGAGCAAACGCCTCCACCCACCACCGGTCCACTGAGGATGAAGAAGGGGACACGTGGCCGTCAAACGCTAATTAGGAGGATGCACGAAACGTCAAAAGCATGCGGCAAGCCAGACAAAACGATGGATGTCACGAAACGGAGAATGTGACAAATAAATGCAAGTGCCATGCTCCTCAGGTGTCAAACTTGAGCGCCGCATGCGCTAAATTCGAAAAGGGACTTTCTGGAGAGACATTTGGGATTTAGTTGCAGGGTGTGCGCTCGGGTATGGTTTGAAATTATGTAACACATCTGTTAAATAGTTTCGCTGGTCCTCCACCTTCGCAGAGTGAAATGGCTCACAATATTTATCAAATATATATTACAAGCGCTCTAGGCAAAAAATATTTATAACGCCACCTCATTATGCGCGAAGTAATCGAGGTAGTGCTTTGGTAGACTGACGCCATTCTATGATGCAGAGAACTCTTCCATCTACGGACTTCAACGAAGACGAGGTGGTTTGTGCGGTATGACTCTCTGCACACGCGCACGCATAGCGCGTGATGTGCCTACACTGACAACGTGCCTCCACTGACACGGTGTAGAGCAAGAAATGTACAGCTGTGCTCCGCATTACAATTGTAGGTACCTTTGTAGAATGAATAGCGGCTTTATTTTGTCGTTTTTTTTTTTTGCTGAACAGATTTGAGGTCAGACAAGGAGGCATTTTTTTAGCATTTTCTTCTTGTTACTGTTGGTGTTTTCTGAGAAGCACGCATAACACAGACCGACGTTTACGGCATCCTGTAATAGACTTTGTGATGGTACAACTGAAGATGAAAATGCGCAGGTTGATTTCTATACAACCTAAAGGATTCCAGTGCATTGTCTCACTTATCTTTCTATCTTGGAAATGGGTGAATATTACTGGTTATTAAGACTATTCCTCATTGGGGTAGTCTTTATGAGGCGCTGTATAGTAACAAGCTCATTTACATTTTTTTCGCGTGATATGAGCTAGGATCCTGAGGGATTATGGCAAAAATAGTCATTTCTAATTGTACAACATTAGCGTGCTCACACATTGTCGCCGAGAAGCAGAAACACAAGTATACAGCACCTATAATTTCGGATTGTATTCTAAGTCTACAACGCAAACAACGAAGACGTACTGGTCAATTCACAAGCGATGCAGACTATTTTTTAAAGAAACTGATAGCAAGCGAAAGATATCCACAGTGTGGCTTGGAAAGAAAGCATTGAGAATCAAATGAAGCCTCATCTGTAAGTGCGATGACACAGTGGAAATAACATCGTTATACCTGATTAAGATATCGTAACTGCTATTTTTTCATTATGATTTACTAACAAAGTAATTGCACATCCTCTTTTCTACAATATGAACAGCGCGAGCGAGGTAACGATTCATTTATGTCTCTACGTCATATAAACGCATGTGTCAACGATCGCAGGTGCCGCAGCTACACAGAAGACAGCGATATAGTAATGCAAGGTGGAAGTAAATTTTCGTTTAGCATAATCTTCCTTCAAGCGTACATTAACACAAAGAACGAAACGCCTTTGTTGGGTTTAAACCTCGACTCAACGCAAGAGGCGTTGCAAGCAAAGTTCATAAAAGAGTATTACAGCTGAAATACCGTATTTTTTTTTAGAAAGTGTTCGCTTATGAGAGGGAGGAAAGCTCAAGCCAGCATTCATAGCTATCGCTGTATCAAGTCAAACATTATTCGTATTATGTGCACCAATTCATTTGTGGCTTTGAATTCTTTGTTACTGTTTTAGCCGTGCTAATTAATATTACTTGAATACAACTGCAAAATTCTCAGAAACTTCCGCGCGAACGCTGTTTTGTAGGGGGATTTTTTTGTATCCTATATGTTTATTTCGAGCCTAAAACGTAATAACATAAAAAAACTAGTTGCCAAAACTTGCTGAGATGGAGACATATTAAATTAAAACTGCGTTATATTCTGTATTCCCCCCTAACTGTTCACTATCGGTAGAAATGTCAAGGGTCATGCCCATGTCGATTATGAGTAACGCAATGCAACAAAAAGCACGGAGATGCCTCAGAGCATAACTAATATTCATCCATGATATGGTAGAGCATAATAGGGCCATGACCCTGACGCAGCTGAAATAAATTATTCCTCGCCATTAGTCATGATTCCAGTTTGTTGAGAAATATTGGTCTGCGCTGAAAATCGCTCGCCTGACACGGATGGTCTCTAAATCATGAGAACACACGAAGTCAAGATGACGTGTGCCCAGTAGACAGCGCATTTATATGCCAAGCAAAAAGCTACACTTCAAAAGAATAACAGGGCAATAGCGCTTCCTCAACGGTACTCAACACGCCTTCCTGCCCATCTGTTTTGGCAGCGGTTACTCTTACCTCCCGACACAAATCAATTTATTTGCATATAGCTTTATATATTCAGGTATTCTTACGCCATCAAGCCGCCTTAAAGTTTGCATCATCATCATCGAGCCGTCTTTGCGAGTCAAGACACCGCTCCGCGAACTGTCCGTTGCTGTGGATGTTATTTTCACGCCTTGCTGCCGGCTGCCGCGATCGTTGTGAGTCACACCATGACAGCTAACGGGAAGCGAAGCAATCGATGACGCTGGCTGAACTATCATTCCTCCTTAGTTTTGAGAGATCTACTGAAGCAGACCCTTTCCACTTCTGCATGCTCACTGAGTCATCTAAACGGATGAAAATTAGCGGGAAGCGCAGGACAGGGTGAAAACAAAACGACGGGTCAAACAGGCACTTACAATTGAACAATATGTATACTGAAAGGCTAACTTATACCCGCCGGGAGCTACCTAGCGCATGTGTGAACAACCATGCGTCGCAATATAAAAAATCTTAGCCTGTTATCATGGCGTTTAGAAAACTCCTCTCTTTAACATACAGGTGCAGCGACGTGTCGTTGACGCAGCTGTTTCCCCGTTTCTTCGTGTAGAGCGCTTCCGAAATGGCTCTTTCGGTCTTCGGCCTCCCGCGACATAAAATACTAGTGTTGTCAACCGCAGGAGTGCAACCACACTGCCTACAGTGACTTGGCACATGAGCACCGGCATTCGAAGTAAGGGAGGCCTTGTATTCCCTGAAGCCATCATTCATTAACACAACGACACCGGCCAGATTGGCCGATGTAGGCTTTGCCACACGATAGAGGGGTGTGATAAATGACACAAGTAGCGCAAGGCACAAATTTCAATAATTGATTTGTGCAGCACGAAGCCCTTCTCAGCGCATGTTGGTTGATGTGGCTGCACAGACGGCTCAACTTTCGCGGGGCCGAGAACACCATCCGCATGCCATGTTGATCGCCACCTTCTTGATATTGTGCGATAACTTATGTATATATGGCATAAGGACAAAATCATCTCTGTCGTCCGAAGAATCAAAGCCAGTAGCTGCTTCTGTCCTGCGCAACCTTTTCTGCTCTTTGAGCAGCTTCTTGGCAACCACTCTCGTCACATGGTCAGGAAAGCGAGCCGATTACAGTCCACGCACTTCTTGCTCTACACTCGCCTTTATTGTGTAAAAGCAGCTCTTTCGCAAGGCGTTTTACAGCGAAAGCTCTTATGAGATCACAACAAGGGCCGTTTTTGGCGTCGAACTGTCTGCCGCCGCCGCCGGTGTCCGTAACCACTATCGCGCGAAATAAGAAAAAAAAACTAAATAAGAAAAAGTATCCGGGATAGAACGAGGTTCGAACCTGGGCCCTCTGCGTGGAAGCCCAGTATTCTACCTCAGAGCAGTGCCGGTGCTTGGAACTGCCTTGCAAAAATACCCTATGCAGGTTTCATGTCGGTAAGGAACCACATTAAGGTATGTAATGTAGCGCGTTAGAGAAGTAAAATGACAGCCAGGCGTCACACAACGCGAATTCTGTTACCAGACAATGCGAATTGAGCAACGAGTGGGTTGTTGAATGCTTACAATTACAAAGGGCTCTGCTCTAATTCTTCATTGTCATCAGCCACAGCATCAACAAAGTGCACACAATGTCTTGCAGGTGTTTAGCGGGTACCAAGGTTCTCCGCAGAACGACGGAAAATTGCATAGTGGTTGCTTCCCTACTTCACAAAAGTTATGATGATTTATAGCGTAGTGGGCTCCTCGCAAGTGCACTTCTATTGGTTGCCAAGGAAGCCCATAAGGCTCCCATGATCCATTTCCTCAGGGTCTCAATAAACTTAATTCCCTCCCTGTCTCTCTTCTCACGTTAACGTATGTTAAAAAGCGTGGTGGGAGAGGGAAATGACCGGGTGTTACACAATGCGAATTACGTAACTAGTGGGTCGTTTAAAGCTTCTAACCCATTACAAAAGGCTCGGCCATAATTTTTCTACATCATCAACCGTGGCATCAACAAAGTGCACCTAATGCCTTACGGATGGTACCTCGCTTCTCCGCAGAATGACGAATAATGTCTTGGTGGGTGCTTCTCAACTTCACAAAAATTATGATTTGTGGCGTTGTGGGTGCGTTGCTAGTGTCCTTGTATTAGTAGCCACAAGAGAGTTTATAACGGGCTCAAGTATTGCCGGTCTTCCAGCTTTCGCTGTGCCTGTGCTGCGGTTTCAGCGCAGGCCTGGCATTTTTTAGGACAAGGCAGTGCTACGCCCCTTTTTGATAACTTTGAGTGGCAGGAGCTGTAGGCAGGGTGTCCTTCTTAGAGCGCGCAGCATTCGTGCAGCACACATATATGTCAACACGGAACAATATTTCTAAGTCTAAAAACCAAATACAAATACTTTGTGGTAACTCATAAGTGAAACGAACGGTCACAGCACAAGCACTAAAACACTTAAAAATATTTGTAGACACAGATTCTAGAAATATTGTGAGGTGACAAGTTTACAAGCACCGATATTTTTCAGCTAACAGTAGCGCAGAATTTCGAATTTGCATAAATGATTTACGCTCATGGGTTTATTCGTATGAGAGGATTAAAGCTATGCGACCTACCAAGCTTGCTAAGGAAGTTAATCTTAGCACAATGCTTGAAGCATGGAGAAACGACAGCGAAGAGCCAGGGGAGCGCCAAGCGATAAACACAAGTTCTAAATGGCAGGGAACACCATGGCGCTATCAAGAATTCAGCCGGTTAAAATCTGGCTGTGCAATGTAGACAGTAACATTACAAATCATTGTTTCAGACAGCTGAAATAGTGTATACAAATGGAAGCCTAATAAACCGCGACATTGTTGGAGCTTACCACTGCATGTTAACCCAGGCGCGTGCGTCGGCCAGACCTTTATCACCTAGCGTAATATTAAACGCTATATTTTTATGGAATAATCAAACGGCAGGCTTTCACGATAAGTACGCGTCATCTGATGTTTTTTTTTTCTGCACCCTAACTACTTGTTTCAAACACATAAACCAGACGAAAGTCAGCGCTTTTGTCGTGTTCACTATTGTCCTTCGTCTGGGTCATGATGTCGTCTTCGCAAAACGTGCAACTACAGGTCAGCGGTCTCAGAGCTGTTACCTAATTGATCAGGTGCAGTCTCAAAGACGAAGTTATCGAGGTATCAATAGGTCATACCGAATACCGTACGGGTGACAAACGCACCACTGTGGTCGATTTTGAAGGTAGAATTATTGAAGCCGGTCCTGCAAAACCTACGGTGTTGGGTGGTTCCATGATGCCATATAGGTTTCGCATCAGCTTACGGCAGCTGACACATACCTGCTGAAATGAGATGAAATCGGAGTGCGAGAATAGTGCAAGCGCGTGGTGGGACGTTAGTGAGCACTGGAAATCTAAAGTCAAAGTGAGAGACGACTGACTAACCCACTTAAATCGAACCAGCCTAAGATGACAAAGCGCATTTGCACATACTCTAGGTCCACATATCGAAACGTTGGTCAGCCTGTCTGAGGCGCCTTCTCCGGTTCCTTCGATCTAGTGAGAGCTGGTGTGACGAAGACGTACGCGAAGGCGATGTATCTAGTAGAGAGACGAGGAAGCATTATTGAGAGACAGCTAAAGCTTGGAGCTGAAAAAATGTACCTGTATTGAGACGAACAGTTCATAGACTTTTACTGGCCAGACCACACCTATAAGAGAAACGCCTCATTAGTATTGAACCCGGTATAACTGAAGCATTTCACCTACTCGTGATTTAAGTCGTCATAGTCATCATCATTTATTAGCCACCAAATTCCCATGTTGGGGTATTACCACATTGCCACGCTCTATAGTGGCGTTAGAGGTCAACCCAGGAGCGTATGTCACTATATTATGAATTACATTCCATCTAATCATTACATCGATAAATAAGAGTGGTTCTCGGGACTTTGTGTTAAACAGCAGGGCCACTGTGACCTCGCTAATACAAGTGAAGTGCTTCCCCTAAATGTAGGCTGTAGTGTGAAACATTGTAAAATTGTATTCGTACACATTAATACACGGGCGTAGCCAGGCTATAGTCCACCGGGAGCATGCACCATCCCCCCCCCCCCCCCATTTTTCCGTGTCCTAACCTTCTTTCAAGCATGGGACACCTAGCATGCATAGCACAAGGCAACACTCGCCTGCCCTGTCCAAGGCGAGTCGGGTGCCCCCGGCGCTATAGCTGCCTCGAAATGCCAAAGAAAAGAAATTCTTTACTACAATTAACACTGCGTGAGTGCGCTAAGTCCAAATATCTAGAGATATGTCTCACTGATGAAAGCCATCACGGCATTATTTCTGGCGACAATGCTAAAGTGGTGGCTAAAAAATTATGGGCAACCTTTTTCGTGTGACCGAACAACAGACCGACGTTCTTGCTCAGTGACAGTGTGCAGCTCCGTTCAGCTTAGGAAAGAGTGCGGATGGTGTGCGCCTCGACTTGCATTATAGCGTCGGTACACCGCGGCAGATGTCCTGTTCTAATATTTTGCTCGCTTAGGTACGTATATATTGTGGCAGGAGCTCTTCCATCTGTGTGGTGAAACACCATTTTTGAATTAAAGTGTTGCTTAGGTGCTTTATGTGAAGAGCCACAGTCGTCAGATTATGCTAAATACGCCCTGATAGCCAGTGAATTCTGCAGAAGAGCTTTTATTGTACCAAACCTACCTAATATGCAATAACAAAGAGTATGCTACGCCACGGAGCCTGTGCAATTTTTTGTGATATACTGGGCGAGGGAAGTGGGCAAGTATGACAGCAGCAATATTCTTAAAGTTTGCCTCACTCCAACCCTTTCGGACCGTGTGGGACCGGACATTCGTGTTTTTGCTTGCTAAGCTGCATTTATTTTCTGTTGACCAGGAGACAGGCATTAAAAAGGGAGGGATGACGCTGTCTAATCGCTCGAGATATCGGTTCAAGAGAGACAAAGATTACGGCTATATCACCCATTTAGGAGAGGGAGTTCTTCAGCTTTATTTCTCGAACTGCGTCTGTCATGTGCTTAAACGTGGCTGAATAACTACAAATGACAAAGGTGTTGCGTTAAATTCATAAAGCCCGCTGTGTGCAGCACATGTGACCAATATAAGTTATAATAATAATAACTTCTCGGCTTTTAAGCGCTAAAACCGCCGTATGACTATTAGGCACGCAGTAGGGGAGCGGTCCGGAGGTTTCTGGTCTCTGGTATTCTTTTATGTGCACCGACATCGCACAGAATACGGGCCTTCAGCATTTCGCTTCCATCAAAATGCGACCGGAGTGGCCGGGATCTAATCTGTGACCTTCGGGTCAGCAGCTCTTAATAAATTAGTCTCGTCAATCAGATTCTAACCGAAGGTCAAGTCTAGAAAAGTGCTCTGCCCCGCGATGTGTCTTCAAGGAGTAAACTGAAGAAATTCATTATAGATCGCTTCGAGTTACCGAATTCAGCGCCCATAATTCGACGCAGAATCGAAACAAGCCATTGTTTTGCTTTGCTACACCGCAAGTGGCCCAGGAAATATATCCAATTCGTACAACGTTTCGCGCAAACATTCCAGCAGCTAGTTAAACGTCCCCATTAAACTTGGAAAGTGAAAGAAACTAAAAATGGTGAATTGCACCAAACAAGTTCTTTTTTTTTTGCGAAACTGGATTAGCACGTTACCAGGATGGTAAGTAAGGCATCCCACTTGGAACAAGCTATATCAGACACAACGACATCTTGGAGAGGGAAAAGAAATCAAAACCTCACTGAAACTGTTACTGACACTGCTACTGACAACGAAGAAAAGCCGCGAGGTGACAAATGGTCGTTGAGAACACGTAGCCATTAGTGATGCAAAACTATCGGTAAATTGACTATCGATAGTATCGATAGTTTTTTTTTTCAAACTATCGATAGTGTAGATAAACTATCGATAGTACTACTATCGACAAACTATCGATAGTGCACTCGGTAGTACCATGGTAAATATTACTAGCGATATTACTGCCACGCGTGTTTATTGCTTTGTTTTGATGTATTCGGGTTTCACCCACAAAGACTTTTAGCAACGTTTGGCACAGACCACACCGTAATGTTTGAGAAGCTTCACGATTGTTTGAGATCATTCTGTTAAGGTTACGCGCCGGACGCGAATAGTCAAGTTTATTCGAGAGCTTACGCGAGCACAGGGGCGTAGCCAAGGGGGGATGGGGGGGGGGGGGGTTGGGGGGGGTTCAAACCCCTCCGAAAGTTTTCAATTTTGCTTGCGTATATAGGCACGCACAGATACAAACGCACACACGAACATATATAAAGTATGGTTGAACCCCCCCCCCCCCGAAAAAAATTTCTGGCTACGCCCCTGCGCGAGCACCAGCGATAGCGCTGTAAGGTTCGATGACTGATGTATAAAAGACGACGCTTTCCACGGATGATCAGATTACTCGACGGCCGACGACTGTTCTCGCCGCTGTCAGTGCGCAGCCTGTATCGCTTGTATTTTGAGTTTTGATTTTCTGGTCACAAGATCGCCCAAATAAAGAGCTCCATATTTCCCAGTCTTGTTGCAGCATTCTTCACTGTCACAACCACGTGACAATGCTGTCAATAGTGGTGAGAATAATGATGTTGTTGGGGGTCGGCCATATTGCCAAAATATTTGTGATAGCCTACTATCAGCTTCGCTTAATTAATGAGCAATTCTTGGCAAAAGAAATAAATTATTTCCGCAGTGAAAAGGGCGGAATATGTCCATCAATAAATCAATAAATTCACATCCAAAAGCAACCAGTTACACCTTACAAATAACAAACTTAGCTGATGATATTTTTTTGCATTTTGAAATCATAAAGTGCAATATAAACTTGAAGCTGTGCCGTTCCACTACACGTAACGCCTTCCTTTCCGCTACAACTGTATGGTTTGACTTTATGATCATGTGTCAGCAAAGCACTCAGGTGAAGAACACAAGTATGTCAATTTTCTTGCCCTTCAGCCTGCTCCTCCGGCTCCCCTTTGTACTGCGCGCGCGGGGAACCAAATTTATTCTGCAATGAGTTCGTGCTGTTGGTTTTATACTATCGATAGTGCCAACGAATTTCTTACTATCGATAGCGCTATCGATAGTATTTTTACTATCGATAGTTCGATAGTGACTCAGCCATCGATAGTATCGATAGTGCCATCGATAGTTCTGCATCACTAGTAGCCATCCATTCAGGAAGCACAGCTGTCGCGGTGGCTCGGTGGTTGCGGTGGTCGGCTGCTGAGGCGAAAGAGGCTGGTTCTATCTCGGCCGACTTCGACGGAGACGAAATGCTAAAGGCCCGTGTTCTGTGCTGTTTCACTGTAGGTTAAGGAACCCCAGCGTGTAAAAATTACCGGGTGTACTCGACTAAGGCGTGCCTCACAGTCACATCTTATTTGCTTTTAGTAGTGCACGTGTACTTTTGAAATTAAGGTTGCGAGGAACTTAAGTCGTGTCTGCTTAGCAGAAATACTCAGCGAAGCGCTACTTAACCTGCCGTAGTAGTACGAGATAGGCAGGCATTAGTGATAAAAAAGTGCAACTTCGGGAAAATCGTCACTAGAACACTGATCCGCCTTTAATAAATTATTAGGACCGATATTTGAAAGGCAGTGCTAATATTGAGATTTCTGCTCCTAAGGCACGGTTTAACTGCTTATCGCTTTCGATTTCGCTTGGAACATACGTCCTAAATTTACTTATTGCGATGTTAATTTGCATATCTTGCAGAATTAACCAAATTGTGATCAAAAGTTTGTAATTAGCATATTTTCCTCACCAAGATGCACACCCTGTCCGTTAAAACGGCAGGGCTCTTTATAATGGTTTTATCGTTATGTGTAGCGCGTAAAAGGAATCACCTAATATAATAGGGGAATTGCATCTTCAAACGCAGTGAGTGTAGTCCTATCAATGTGCGCAGCACTGTTTCCAAAAGTAACTCACTTCGAGGCACTGCCTCGAGCGTAGTTTCAATAGCATGTATTAAGCTTCATGCAAACTTTCAGTTTGACTTGTTTTACAGCGAATGATGTAATAAGATCACACCAACATCCGATTTGAGTGGCGCAGCGGAACGCGTTCTCCTTCCCGCTGGCCTGTGTCTCTCTCTCTCTGCACAAAAGCACTCTCTGCGCGACATTAGTCCGTCGATGTCATTGCCTTTCTGTACTGCTAATCGCAGCAGTTTTATTAGTCGCTACTATCACACACGAAGCAGCAGGCGGCGGATGGATAAGCACCATTTGTGCATGTGGAAGCTGCACTACCCTGGTGAAGATGGCGTCACACACTAATATGACGCGAAAGGTAAAGCACGTACTGCGTCGTCACCGAGACGAATCACCGTGTACGGCGCATTGCACGGACCGTAGAGTTTCCTATAATATTCACGTGTCATATTATTCAAGTGTCTATAATATTCACGCGTCGCACGGGTATGTGCGACACGTGACTGTAAAAAAGGGTTTCGTTCAAGATGAAAAAAAATTATGGCTGATCCCTCCGTCATAGAAATCGCTATAACAGGAAAGTGAAGTAAGACATGTTGTTGTACTTGGTTCATCGATTTTGAACACATGTTTAGGTGCCCGTAGAAGACAACACCTTAGAAACATAGAGCACGCACACACACTGCTCTTCGTGTGTATGCGTCTTCTAACGTGTTTTAGTGTTTCTAACGTGTTGTCTTCTTCGCGCAATTGAAACACGTCTTCGAAAACGAAAGTGAAACGTGTCGTCACAGAAGTAGTTGATTGCTTATAGTGCATTTATATATGAGAGCTTATTCAATGTATATTGTTGTTTGGCATATATAGCACCATTTGATGTGGATGCATCCACGTTGACGCCTTGTGGCAAATCTCCGTCCCGACGACTAACGCCCATGATCATCATTTACCCCTTGCGGTAGCTGAAGTTGTTAACATATACCTGGACGCCGCATATGGTGAATCCCGCGCAAAGATGGCATCAGCAAGCAGATAGTAAACACTGATACTCGATGTGCACTCCTTCAAAGCGTTGTGAAACGTGAACAGAAACGCGACGCACGTCGTGTCTTCCCGCTAGCAGCGCCTCCTCTAGTCTGGCCGTCAATTCGCACAGGGCAAGCGGGCAACGCGGTTCGACAGCCAGGTGAGCGTCGGAGAGCTATTTTTTCAATACAGATGGATGCTATGAGCGAGGCTTGGGCAAAAGCCGCTACCTCGCGGGGTGTTGAAGCGTTGACGAAATTACACTTCTATTGGAAACGCGCCGAATGGGAGAGTCGTTGAAAGGCGCGTGGCCCTGAGCTAATCGCGGAGGCTACGCATTACTTCACTCAACAGCGTCCAGACGACGGCACCACCCCGCGAACCTAGAGCACTGCGATCGGAAAGTGGGAGAGATAGAAGGCGCGTTCATGTAGCCTCCTTCATGTGCTTGGCGGTGACACAGCGCGTTGACCGCCCGTCAGATATCGTCGCGGACCGAAAGGTCGTGGGTTCGACTGCTGTCAACGGAACCTTTTCTTAGTTTTTTTTTGTTTGCGATCTGGTGGCGTACATTTTGGTGACGTATTTCCGTGGCGGAAATACGTAATTAAAGTCTTGGTGGACCTCGCGATAAAACACTTTCGTGTTAAAAGGGCTCGTTCAAGATGGTTTCATGACGTACGCGACAAGCCTTTCACGTTATTCATGTCATGATCAGACAATCATGTTCGTCATACCCTCATGCCTTCCTATGCCGAGTTTGGTCTCTACCATGTTAAGCAGGCGACCGCAAGAGCACCCAGATAGATAGATAGATAGATAGATAGATAGATAGATAGATAGATAGATAGATAGATAGATAGATAGATAGATAGATAGATAGATAGATAGATAGATAGATGGATAGATAGATAGATAGATAGATAGATAGATAGATAGATAGATAGATAGATAGATAGATAGATAGATAGATAGATAGATAGATAGATAGATAGATAGATAGATAGATAGATAGATAGATAGATAGATAGATAGATAGATAGATAGATAGATAGATAGATAGATAGATAGATAGATAGATAGATAGATAGATAGATAGATAGATAGAAATGCTCAAAGTGCCTGTGGTTCGCGAAGAAATGATTCGCATTTAATAACAACCAGGCGCCACAAAGGCGAATTGCGTAGCGAGTGGGAGGCCTAAAGCTTCGTACCGCTTACAATGGGTTCAGCCATAATTCATAATCATCAGCTGGAGGATCTAAACACTGTACATAATGGCCTAGAGATAGGTAGCGGGTAGCTTGCTTCTCCACGGAGTATTGTACCTAGTGGCTAGTTCCCTACTTCGCAAAATTATGATGATTTATGCCATAGGGGGTACCTTGGCGTAGTGGGTAACTGCTTGCAATGGTCACCCAAAGAGAGTTTACAGCGGGCTCTAAAAAGGCGGCTCTTCGCGCTTGCGCTCATACATTGCTGCGTGCTTCGCGCAGGCCTGGCGTTTTTTCGTTGAGTGTAAGGGTCAGGACCAAGATTCACGGCGAGAAAGTGTCGTCAGTAAGCGTTTCATTAAGCACAATGTACGCCAAACAGCATCCATATTTGTTGCGTAAGCACTACGCTGCAATTCTCAGCTTAAAATGAGGGTATCGTGAAAACATACGGAGAGCTTCACGCTGTCTTATCCCTTTAATACCTTTTTTTTTTTGGTGATCAAACTCTCGGAGCGCTGCACGCATGTCGGCGCAATCTCAGCAGTTTCCTGCTGAGCTCGAGGCAGCCCGCCTTCCGGCATTCGCCCCACTTCACATCAGAGCCGCTCCTCTGCTTCCTTCCCATCCTGCGCTTCAGAAGGCCCTTCTACCGCCTTCCGATGAGACCTTCGAGAACGCATGCTTACCGGCTATCTTTACCCTTCAAGAGACGCATCCACTCAGAAGACCTGGCCCGTCGCTGAATATACACACAGGGAAAAGCGCATATGGTCACGCTCCGCGTAGCTCGGTCTCGCCGAAGTGTTGAGCGACGTTCCCCGGTCCCAAAATTAGCAGGCTTTCGTGGACAATTAACCTCCATGCGGCCAGAACCGAGAGTATCTGGAGAGTATATCGACCATAAAGCTGGCGGGGCATCTGCCATGACCCCTCTTCATTCAATATTCACCAGCTCTAGCGTCAACGAAGCTCGTAACTCGCCTTTTGCCCGCTCATTTTGCTCTTTTTTTTTTACAACTCTTGCACGGAAGCGGTGTTATGGCTTTCACAGCGGAGGATGAGAAAACTGCCTTTCCTCCCAAAGTGATTTACATACCCCACCTTGCTCAGAGAAGCCTTCGCTGAAACGTACTAGGCGGAAACACTTCAGCATTGTTGCCGAGTCATCAAAATGTGTGTTTACACTGGCTGAATTGTTCAAACGTGACCGCGCGCACTTTAGACGCTCGATGTTCGGGCGTCGAATATGGTGCTAGCCAACTGGTCGTTGGGTTTTAGATGTATACCTGTGAATGAGAGCAATTAGCCGCTCCGTAACGAAATCTACTTCGGTAATTTAAGGCTTTTGTATTACGCGACTACTTCATTTGAAAGCACAGTAGCGCGGCAAGGTGGTATGTGTCAAGGAATACAACACTCTTTAGTTAGGTAGATTTGCTGCTGGCAATGATTCAGCTGTGCTGAGCCCAGTTTGGCAGTCCGGACCCCTTTTACAGCGAAAGGTGTTATGAAATCGTTTCAGCGTCGTTTTTGGCGGTAGTTGTCCGCCGCCGCCGCAGCCAGGATGGAACGAGGTTCGGACCTGGGACCTCTGCGTGGGAGCCCAGTATTCAACCTTTGAGCCATGCCGGTGCTTGAAACTGCTTTACAAAAAGGTCCTACACAGGGTACATGTCGGGAAGGGAGCACATTAACATGTGCAATATAGCGTGGTAGAAGAGTAAAATAAGTACAAAGCGTCGCACAACGCGAATTCTGTAACCAGGCGTCACACAATGCGAATTGCGCAACGAGAAGGTTGTTGAATGCTTCCAACACATTACAAAGGGATCCGCAATATTCTTCATCGTCATCAGGCACAGCATCAACAAAGTTCGCAGCCTTACACGTATTTAGCAGGCACCACGGCTCTCCGTAGAATGACGAAAAATGGCATAATGCCTGCTTTCATACTTCTCAAAAATTACAGTGATTTATAGCGTAGTGGGTTCGTCGCAATCGCACTTGTATTGGTTACCAAGGAAGCCCAAAAGCGCATGATCCATTTCCTCGGGGTCTCAGTAAAGTTCTTCGCCACCCCCCCTCTCTGTCCCACGTCAACGTATGTTATACAGCATGACTGGAGAGGGAAATAGCGACCGGGCTTCACCCAATGCAAATTACATAACTGGTAGGTCGTTTAAAGCTTCCAACCCATTACAAAGGGATGAGCCATAATTCTTCACCGTCATCAATCGTCGCGTCAACAAAGTGCACATAATGCCTTACAGACGTGTACCTGGTACCTCGCTTCTCCGCAGAATGACGAATAATGGCTTAGTAGGTGTTTCCCAACTTCACAAAAATTGTGATTTATGGCGTAGTGGGCACCTTGCTAGTGTACTTGTATTAGTAGTCCCAAGAGAGCTTACAACGGGCTCTAGAAACGCCGCTCTTCCAGCTTTCGCTGTGACTGTGCTGCGGTTTCAGCGCAGGCCTGTCGTTTTTCCTTTTGGTGTCATGCGTGATGGTTTACTGGCGCATCATACATAGTGCTCACTGGTCAGACAGTGTCAGCGAGAGTCAAAGCAAGAGTGTCACACGGAGCATGACCAACCCTCACTGCGTTTTTATTGCGATAGCAATTATATGGACAGTCTCGGCTGATTTTCGTCGTCGCCATCGCCGCCGTCATGCACCGTATATATATATATATATATATATATATATATATATATATATATATATATATATATTGTAAAAGAGAACAGAGACAACGCCCTTGCTGCAGGCCGGCTGTTCTTATTCTCTACTTCATCTTCCTCTACCTCGCTCTCGCTCCCGCGCGCCGGAGCCTCGGTCCGCTCTTCGTCATCACAATATATACATATATATATATATATATATCAAAGCCCCAAAGAAAGTAATACAGAAAAGTGCTTTCAAAGCGCGGAATCGAACCAGGGACCTCGCTCCGCAGCGCGTGGCGCTAGCCACTATGCCACGAAACGCAGATCGTCCAGGTAGCTAACGGCGAGTGTTATACACACACCCCTTACCGCTGGCCGGACTCAAAGACCGCAGGCACTTATAAGCGTTCCTTCATTACCAGCGAGATGGCGCGAGGAGCGTGATGAACGCTGGGCTTTAAAGGTCGCCGCCCCGCTCGTGCGAACGTCGTTGCTCTTCGCCCTACAGGGCGTGGTCTTATCTCGCTTATCTCGAGGGTGCGCTTATCTCGAGGAAAGAAGGAGGCGGGCGGGCGGGGGGGGGGGGGGGGGGGGGTGGAGCGGGGGATTGTATGTCTTGTGCATTCCCCGCGATGTCTGCGCTGAAGTCACAAAGCGTACGATAACTTCGCTCGCTGCAGCGGCCGCGTTTGAGAAAGGAGCGTGCTGTTCAAAGAGAAATTAGTAACAACTGTGAAATTTAGTTCGCGCTTGTCCTGTGTATACCTGTTCGTTCGTTTCGTGCGTCCTGCTTTTTGTTTCAGCAGTGCGCTTCAAGTATCGAGCTGTGACGCATGATAGTTCGCGCTCGTCCTGTGTGCGTTCTTTTCGTGCGTCCTTTGGGCTCGAGCGACGCGCTGGCAATTTCGAGCTGCTTTCCGTCCTTCGCGTTACATTCCAATTTGTTGCTATCGCGTTCATTGCTTCGCCGTTGTGGCGAAACTGTGACTTTTTTGAGAAATGTGTGACTGTACGCAGTCTAGCAAATAAGAAAACGTCGTTTCAAACTTTGTTGCGCATTTTAGTGGATCCAGCCTTGATTGTGCACCTGTGCCACGCTTGTCAAAACGTAAGAAAAAATAGCTTGCGTCTTTCTTCATTGTGCAAGTTGTATGGGTGAGTGCTGTAAGTACTGTGCTGAATTAAACACGCGTTCCTTTTGTGCAGTTTTGTGCATTGGCCTAGCAGGCATAAAACATTAATGTGCGTTGCCTTTGTACCGTCAAAGATGGTCAATACGACGAGTGCTTTATATTGCGGCATGGCTTATTGTATTTGTTCTGATAAGCAGATCGAGTACGAACCTATAAACCACGCGAGATATATACGTAGTAAATGTATGCAGTAGATTACGTGCACTCACGCCAGTTAAAAAACCGGGAGAGACGTTCCAAAACAAGTGAAGTAAAACAACACACAGGGCAATCGCATGGGTGCCACTGCCAAGTGGAGCAAAGTAGAGGTTTTCACGGGCTCGGGTAGGCCGACGTCTTCTCATCTCGTTCCCGGGCGGGGCTCGGGCTACCTTGTTTTTTTATCGTGCGGCCGGGCCAGGTGCAAAGCCCAAATCAAACCCAAAATATAGATGTGCCGGAATGCCAAGCTTGCTATGGTTGCGAAAAAGTTGTTGGCTATGCGGGCTACCAGTGAGGGCAGCGAACGGAACTTCAGTTCGGCGGGATATAGGCTTCCCAAGAATCGCTTAGTGGCGCTGCCGCTCTTGACAGACAGCGCCATCTCTGGCAGAAAAATAGAAACTGGGAGCATGCAACGAGCGTTCTCTGTTCTCGACGCCGTGTCGCCGCTCGCTTCCGCGCACGTGCAGAGCTCTCGCGGTATATTCGCGTCGCCTCACAATCTACCGCCTGCAGCGCGGCTTCAAAAAGATGTCCGAGCTGGACAGGCACTTCCGAAAAGCGAACTTCATAAAAGGAGAGAGGCTGGTCAATCACGTTTAGGGTGAAGAGCAGACGATCGACGACAACGATGCCCGACTCAACGCGAAATGCATTTTCAAAGTCGCGATAACACCCTGTAGGACGTATAACTCGATGTACGCGTACGACTCATTCTGTCATGTTGAAGATACGTAATGGTCCATATGAACTGCGAAGTGAAGCCGTGCACGCTATCGATGATGTGCGTTGTGGAGTATGCAGCATATGATTATTATTTTGATGTGGCATGCTTGCAGTAGCAGCCGTGTACTTTCGTGAACAAACGTTTGCAGCGTGCGAAAAAAAGAAATTATACGGCCATGGTACTAGAAAAGCGTGAGAAGGTTAGAGTCAAGTCCTCCGTGCAGCTGGAGCATCACCCGCCGATTTAGACGCGAGGCAGCTGGCTGCCTCGCGTCTGCTCGCCTCATTTTTTCGGCTCTCGCATCATGCTTGCACTCTCTTTTAAATGCGAAGCATTTCTTAGCGAACTTCTGCGACTTTGACCGTATCTATCTATCTATCTATCTATCTATCTATCTATCTATCTATCTATCTATCTATCTATCTATCTATCTATCTATCTATCTATCTATCTAGCCGCCTACGACTTCGTGCTCTCCTGGTCGCTTGGTTAATCGAATGTGCACCAAAATTGGTATGGCGTAACATGACTGTATGACGAACATAAATGACAAGTCATAACATGAAAATCATGACACGAATGTCATGTACAGCATGATTTACATGCTACGCTCATGGTGCGCTGGCGGCCGTACGCTAGCTTGATATACACAAAAATTGGTATCTTGTGACGTGACTGTGTGACGAACATAAATAACACGAGTTAACATGAAAATCATGACACGGATGTCATGTACAGCATGACTTACGTGCCACGCTCATGGGGCGCTGGCGGCCGTTTCGCTAGATTGATATGCACCGAAATTGGTATCTTGCGACGTGACCGTGTGACGAACATAAATAACACGAGTTATCATGAAAATCATTACACGCATGTCATGTACAGCATGACTTACGTGCGACGCTCATGGGGCGCTGGCGGCCGTTTCGCTAGATTCATATGCACCGAAATTGGTATCTTGCGACGTGACCGTGTGACGAACATAAATAACACGAGTTATCATGAAGATCATGACACGCATGTCATGTACAGCATGACTTACGTGCCACGCTCATGGTGCGCTGGCAGCCGTTTCGCTAGCTTGATATACACCAATATTGGTCCCTTCCGACGTGACCGTGTGACGAACATAAATAACACGAGTTATCATGAAAATCATGACACGCATGTCATGTACAGCATGACTTACGTGCCACGCTCATGGGGCGCTGGCGGCCGTTTCGCTAGATTGATATGCACCGGAATTGGTATCTTGCGACGTGACCGTGTGACGAACATAAATAACACGAGTTATCATGAAAATCATGACACGCATGTCATGTACAGGATGAGTTACGTGCCACGCTCATGGTGCGCTGGCAGCCGTTTCGCTAGCTTGATATACACCAATATTGGTCTCTTCCGACGTGACCGTGTGACGAACATAAATAACACGAGTTATCATGAAAATCATGACACGCATGTCATGTACAGCATGACTTACGTGCCACGCTCATGGTGCGCTGGCGGCCGTTTCGCTAGCTTGATATACACCAAAATTGGTATCTTGCGACGTGACCGTGTGACGAACATAAATAACACGAGTTATCATGAAAATCATGACACGCATGTCATGTACAGCATGACTTACGTGCCACGCTCATGGTGCGCTGGCGGCCGTTTCGCTAGGTTGATATACACCAAAATTGGTATCTTGCGACGTGACTGTGTGACGAACATAAATAACACGAGTTAACATGAAAGTCATGACACGCATGTCATGTACAGCATGACTTACGTGCCACGCTCATGGTGCCCTGGCGGCCGTTTCTCTAGGTTGATCGACCCCCAAGTTGGTATTGCGCGACGTTACTGTGTGACGAACATAAATAATAGGCGTTAACATGAAAACCATGACACGCATTTTCCTCAATGACATACAAGACGATGTATGCAGCTCTTTGCTGGCTGCTTCGCATTACATCGATTCCCACAATGCGTGGGATCTGCCGGCTTTTTTATAAGAATATCGACTTTACAGGCGTATAAAACATGCTGCACGAACACGTCCGTTCCGGCATGATAAAGCAGCCTTCCTGAAGCGTAAAGTGGAGGCACCGAACTTTTGACAATGTGCCGAGTTCAGTTGAATTCAACCAACCGCGCAACGCTAACCGCGGTATAACGCTAGTGTGAACGTTCGATGACGGGTAGGTCTCACGAACACGGGGAATCAAAACACAAAGTTGTTTTAGCTACAACCGTAACTGGACTTTCACAATGCGAGAAGACAGCGAGTAACCATTACTGTAGTCGTTGCATGCATGCGGCCGCGTTACGTACTGATACAGGTAGTCGAAACGAACGAAAGCGGTGAACTCGGACAGCCAAAACAGAAGGCGAGAGAGTGCTATGAACAAGGACATACTTGATTCTCCTTACTGCGGTGATCCACGCTTGTCGCCTTTATTTTTCGTGCGACATGCCCAGGAACCGATACAGTTTCACACGTGAATCGCGTGCTTTGGTGTTATCTGCACTGTTGTGGACGCCCACGACACAGCAATACTTCGGACCTCGCTTCCGCGGGGTCGCTTTTGCCAACGCGGAAATGCAGCTTTGCACAACGAGGCTCTCGGTTCAGTGTACAAAGCTGCCGGCCCGGCGCCCCAGCTCCCCTCAACGACTGAGGAACGCGCGGACGCGCGCGCGAGCATGTTCCCGCTGCCAACGAACAGACTGAGTCGGCCGCGCCTGCCCCCAGTTGCACGAGAGCTTCTTTCCAGAGCCGCAGCGCGGCGCTGTCGTCGCGCCGCAAATAAAGTCCCTATACGAAGTATAGGGGCTTTAGCCGCAAACTTGAGCTTGGGTTCCCTATGTGATGCAGGAGCGCCGCAGTACACTGAAGCACGAATCATTGGGCAGCTTGTTATTTTTACACGACACCTTGTAATCTGTGTATATAGTGACTGTCATGTATCGTTTGCTTATGTTTCGTTTTTATATGTTGAATAAAATGCTACATTATCGGAAATTGATATCTTGTCTCCGCAGGAAACCTTCTTAAAGGAGTCCTGACACAAAAATTTTCGCCCCGCGTTTTTTTTCTGCAATGTGTTGCTGGGGGCCTGTTAGTCATAACACGGCACATCGTTTGCTGCAGCTCGCGACAGATAATTAATTACAAGCTCCTCATTACCGACACAGCCTCAGTTTCGATTTGACAGAGCTTCAAAAACGACAAGCCGCCGGGTGCAACTATCACCACCTAGCGAGTGAAACGCTCGGTCACCTGAGCACACAGAACAGTGACGCATTTCCGCGCTGTCTGTCGTCGTCGGGCTCATCGTCGTCTGATGGCGACGATTTTCTTGCGGCGGGGATCGAAGGAATTTTCGACGTGGCAAATCCCTTCATGTTTGACCCCCTGGCGAGGAGCGATTCGTCGGGAAGCGCGTCAAAACAGAAATGGCGGCTACGACGTCATCGTAACTTGTACCGGCTGCAATGGTTACGTAGGGGAAGTAGGGGGGTCACCTCGGGTCACCTCCGAGGGTGTCGATGCACTAGGTGCGGCCTATAATGCTGGATCGCGCTCGCGAACTTCAAAATTCATGTAAAATACCTTCCAAGCTTTATTCGCTGCCGATATTTTGCAGATGGTACACGCACGTACACGGGAATCGATCCAGCAGGCTATCTCGGCCGCGAAATTTTGTGTCAGTACCCCTTTAATGTCGGGCCGGACCGGGCCGGGCCCGGACTTTTCTTTTTGTATGTGGGCCGCGCGCAGGAGCCTCGAAAGAAAGACGACTCGACTCGTTGGTATCCGTTTCAAGACTAATTTATTGTAAACAAGGACTAGAAGGTTCGAAAGGAAAGTTAAAGGGAAAATCGGAAGGAAGAAAGGTCAGAGACGGTCCCACGGAGCAAACGGTGCGGTTGCAACCCCTTTGGTCCCGTCGGATTTGTGTTGGTGGCCAGTCGACGTCCACTTCGCGACCCGTGTAATCGGGCGGCGAAGATCAGACCTGTCCGTCTGCTTCGACGGCGTCTTTTTGACGGGAAGGTCTGCGGAGGACTTCGGAATTCTCAATAGCGCAAGCGCGCAAAGCCCACTGAACTTCGAGCTCCGTCTGCTATGCTGTTAATTTCAACGTATCTTTAAGTAACCTTTAAGTAAACAACGCCGTACAACGGAGCACATCGGAGAAATGGTCAAAAGTATGCGCATGCACGCTATGCAAGTGCAAGTGTTCTCTGCTGTGCTGTTCTGCTAGGCGTATTCGATACCGGTGCTACAGTGGCTAGAATACTAGAAGTGTGATCACCGCCAAGCGGCTGCAATGGGAGGTAGTGACGCCGCCTTGCGATGTTTCCGCTAGGTGGCGCGCGCTGTCGTATACACGTCAGGCTCACAGGCTGCGCACGTTGTTCAAAGCTGGAACTCGCCGGTTAGACGTGATTCTTTTGCCTGTTTACGCTGTTCTTTCGTGCTACATTTGCTGGTCGGACAGCCTTGTCGTGTTTACGTTATGTCTTTTGCGGAGTGTGTGCCATGAGCAGACGTCAGAGCCACTGTTTTGTGCCCAGATGCTCAACTGGGTACAAATCGTGCAAGCAGAAGCTTTCATTGTTTGGAGTCCCGAAGACGACCATTTGTTCCAGCAGTGGCAGCGTAATATACCAAGAGCAGACGAGCCTTTGGAAAAGAATGCTGCCGTTCCAATCCCCGAGATCCAATCGAAAAGCTATTCGGGATGATTCGTCAGTTATCCGGGTGCAATGATCATCCCACATCGACCCAGTTCCTTACTGCCGTGAATTCCCTTAGCTTTTGCAATTTGGTAAAAGCACCAGACACGGGCAACTGTGCAGGTGACACACTTACGTCATTAGTTGGAATTGATGAAGTGGCCATCCATGTTGACAATTTACTGGACACTGGACGAAGATTCAAGTGTACTACAGGCATCGACTCTCCTTTCTGACCATGTGTATCCTGTGCAAGTCAGTGACGGAAGACTGGTGTACTATTTGGCCGGCTATGTGGCACGGAGGAAACTTATGGCAACGAAATGCCAGGACTGTTTTGAGCAGGCGCTCAAATCCCTCGAGAACGCAGATAAGGATCTTGCGTCATTCACAGCATTCTGTGATGTTGGAGGGCTTTTGTACCTGTCACCTGAACTATTTTCATTTGTGGAGGCACTGGAGGACACATTCACATCGTGGTTCAGTTATTATAAGCTCTAAAGGGACACTATAGTTGAACTTCTTAACTCAAAGCAGACCGTACCATCCGTATAGTGTGCGACGCACACAAGCAAGAACTGACGAGCAACATGATCTAGCTTTTTGTTCTCACACGGCTTCACTTCTTCACGAAATCTCTAAACAAACAGAGAAGTTCTGCAAGAGAAAGATCAAAGCACCTCAAGTTTCGAAGGGCGATGTTATGTGCATCACCATGTAATGTCCTAGCTTTCTTCCCTACTTTGATTCCCCCAACTTTAAATAAAATGTGTAAGAAGAGTAAAATGCTCTCCGATTTTCTGTGCAGTTGTTAATTGAAAAATATTTCCACTGTGAATACGCAAGAATACTTAAGTTCTTGAAAACTATCTCATGCGAAATGTTAGGTATACTGTATAACAAGAAGAAAATTGATATCAATGTCATAGTAGCATTTTTTTTTCGTGCTTCTTGAGGTTGCTTATAATCTTGTGAAATGGCAATCCCGCCAAAATGTTAATCAGTTACATTTCTCAGCATCAAGGAACGATCGCAAGCAGTGGCAAGCTTAGCTGGCCGCGATGTTTGCGAACGATGTAAAGCTTCACTTATGATACTGTGCGTACGGTCATACCATACGGTGATAATGTTTGATAATATCTGCCGCAAATTTCATTTCTTTATGAGGCACTTACGCCCTTCATTATAGTAGAGACACTAATAAAAATTTACGGCGCAAACAAAACCATATGAGCCACAAATCAGCCTTGACATGGCAGCTTCGCTGCAGCGAGCCGAGCGAGCGACGTGTAAGCTACAACCAGCGCCACCTAGACAGCGCCGGTCCAGGCATCGGTGGAGAGCGTCAGCGCAGGCGGCGCGGTCTTCACACTTCCCTATTCTAGCCACTGTACCGGTGCTTCCTGCTGCGTTATCGGTATCTTTGTTTTCTTTTTTTTATTAATTCCGCAGCCATCCGCCTGGAAAGCGTGAGCGTCGAGGAGGCCCAGACACGCCCACTGACGTCGTTCTTTTTGGGGACTCAGCGCGCTCGCAGTTCAGTGTGCTTTGTGCCCTTACGCATCGTCGACAAGTCTCGTTACCTCTTGAGAATATTACACGCTACCATATCCCGCACTCAGCGATACCGCGATACTGTTAAGATATTGCAAGGGTGTACACCCGCACTCTCGTTGACGCCGTTAGGATGAACGATAAGTTCATAAATTAAAAAAATTACATGATGTGGCTTAAAGCATCATCCACAATTGTTCTTTAAGCGTGCAGCTAACACCTATGCGCAATCGAGCAAATATAGATGTAGTACAACAAGGTATCTAGAAAGAAAAAAAAACTTGGGGAGAGAGAGAGAGAGAGAGAGACTCTTTATTGGAAAAACAGAGATTTTTGCCGGCGTCAGTATATAACCGCTGGCATGCTACTCTGTGTAGGGATGGGGAAGGGGGTTGACAGACTAAAGAAGAGAGAGAAGGAAATAATAATATAAAGAAAGAATATAAAAAATGAAATGCGCAAGTGAACCTGATAGAAATGTTTACAACGAGTGTGTCAGGTAAGTGAAGCCTTTGCTGTATGAAATAATCGGGGGGGGGGGTGCAATCATTAAAGCTTTCCTACTAGGCCAATGTTTGACAAGTAATTAAACAGGGACTGTAAAACCCGTCGCTGTTTAGAAGGGCCGGGCACTGGGCCTAATATGTTGGGCAACGTTAATTGATCGTGACAAATCATGTCCATTTGTCTCTCAAACACTGCTCTCTCATCGCGGTACGCGGAGCAGTCCAGTAATATGTGCTCTACTGTCTCTATGCTGCCACAGTTATCACAGCAGGGACTAGTGGTGCGCCCTATGCGGTACAAATAACTGTTCGTGTATGCCACGTTCAGTCGAAGACGATGGTACAGTGTCTCAAGTTGGCGAGGAAGTGTTGGGGAAATTTTCGCTCTCACTTCTGGGTCAATGCAACGAAGACAGTTATCTTGTTGGAGCGGCAGATTCCAGAGGCGGTCATTTTCTTGATAGGCATATTTTTTTGCGATGTTCGAGGCGTCGACTTTAGTAAAAAATATTCTTCTGAATTTCCGGTACTGGAGTCCATTTCGGGCTGCTTCGTCCGCTTTTTTCGTTTCCTGAAATACCAGCATGGCCAGGTATCCATTGGAACTTAATGTAATGTCCATCAATCTTAGCCTTGTGATGAAGATAGGCGATATCAGATGCTACACTTGGGTGATTACCATGCTTGTGCCTGTTCCATATACTTTGCAGGGCTGCTTTAGAATCTGTAAATATCACCCATGTTTTTGGCAGTTGCTGTCGTAGTATAAACTTAAGAGCCTCTTCAATGCCATATAGCTCAGCTGACGTAGAAGATGTCGCTCTCTCAAGACGATACGAGAGGGATTTTCCTGTTGAGGGCACAAAAACTCCATATGACGATCGACGTTGCCTTGTAGAACCATCTGTGAATATGTGCGTTTCGGCTGCGGGGGAAGAGAAACTTGGGGAAGAGATTAGGTAGATCATTGAATGCTGGCTTCTGCTGTCTCGCGAACGTGCTCCAAGTTATCGCTGTTTAGTAATCTGGTAGGCAGGTGGATTCAGTCGCTACTTGTTTTTGGCATATTTGAGGGAGAGTAAGTGATGAACATTGAAAATTTAAACGTGAACTAGGACAGGCCAAGAAAGGGGCAGTCATCTTTCCAAGGAAGACTCCTCACGCATTAACTCCTGTACTGTGCCGAGTGTGCTTGTGAAGCACGCTTCTCAGACACGGCGGTTCCCTTGAAGCCCCGCGGACGCTTGAACTCGCTGAAGAATTTCACATTCTGATAAGGCAATCAACCATCTCTGTCACCCGTCCATAACTATTTCCGGCAACGAAATGTCACTTCTTAAAGGGGCCTTGCAAAACTCAAGTAGTCTACTAATGGCTTCATCAGAAGAGCTTATTGCCTCACGAATCAACTGCCGCAAAACTTTTTAGAATCCGCCAAGTACGAGCGGAGTTACAGGGATTTGCGCACGCTTCAGGCGCTTTCTCTCTTTTCGTGCCAGCGAGTGAGCCGAAATCTACGCAGGGAGGGCGATGACAAGGGGGCAAGAAGATGCGTCCCTTCATCAGCGCGTGTCATGTCTTTGAGCGCTTTCTTCTCATTTTTTCTTCGAACGCGCGGCTTACTTTCAGTGTGATCGCGCGCAGTTGAGCGGACACGTGGCGGCATCCCGCGGCGGCCACGGTAACTATGCAACTCACGATGCTCAAGTCAACCAACGGCATTGGACTTCGCGTATATGGCGCAGTAATTTAGGTATATTGTGTCATTTGAAGAGAGAATGGGGAGCGATTTCTACCTGATCTTAAGAATCGATTCTAAATTCGAGGCCGCGCGTGCTGCATTGTAATGTTCTCAGGAGCCTCGACTACCGATCGGCAGCGTTTTCTGACCATGCTGAAAAAGTGTTGCGGGGCCCTTTTAAGAAAAGGGGCTAGGTAAAGGATGCGTTGTGTGACATTGGCCTGCGTTAGCACTTAGTAAAGGAGCGCATGCGCGGTGGGTACACGTGGCCTGGTTGGGTATGCAGTATTGTCACGTGGTCGTGAAGTTGAAGAAGGCAGCAGTCGGCGTGTTCAAGACGAAACTCTTTATTCGGGCTAACTTGTGCCCAGAAGTTAAAAGTTAAAGTACAGTCAATATACGTTGTACACCGATAGCCGTGAACAGAGCGTCGGCCGTCGAGTAAAATGCACATCTTTTATACGTGTCTTATCGAACTTTCTAGCGTTATCGCTATTGCCCGCGTTAGTTCCAGAATAAACTGTATTATTCGCATGCGGCGCACAGTCTTATCGGAAGATTCTAAAATAATCTGGAAGTTTCGCAGACACTCGGGCGCGGTTTGCGCACGGCAGTGGTTACACGTGTAGTGGACCGGTTACATAAAAATAAAAAGCGCGCGTGGCAATATGCTTTTTTTTTTTTTGCTGTCATAACAGAGCTTTCAGTTTATAGTGAGCGCTGTTGTCATTTCCTTTTTTGTCCCTGCCTTAGCCTGCGCTTAAATTTCCAATGATGCATGTTCACCAACTATCTCGACTTCCAGTCTTACTTTAGATTAGGTGATTGTATTGGGATCTGCTATGTCGGCTTTCGGGCACTGGCCTACACGTTCCACAATGTAACGCCGTCCGAATCTAGCGTTATCTATGACGAGGATTATTATGATATATTTAATGAAACAAAAGTAATCGCGATATTTTCTACAGAACGACTATAGAAAGGAAATTTTTATAGTAACTTTCACATAGTTAGCAATGGCCGAACGATCATAATTAATTACATTCCATGTACCGGTTATAAAGTATTTCGCAGCGAATGATTAGCGTGATTTGCGATAGAATTTACTGCGCTTCTACGTGACGTCACTGTACAATAAAAAAAAGTGTTCTTTCCTTTTTAATTTCAACCCTATGTATGCTAGGAAAATCGAGTAATCACTGCTTTAGGAGAGTGGTTAATTGGGCTAGTTGGTAATTCATATTCATAGGTTTGCAGTGCAGACAGAAGTAGGGATTACGACAAAGACATTTCTGTGTCTGCGCTGTAAACCTAGGATAATCACTGCCAGCACAATGGAAAGTTGGTACAAGCGGGTGTCATATTGTTTCCTCTGTCTTTTTTGTTGTTTTTTTATGCCGGGTGGAGTGCCATGATAATAAACTAAGGTTTGCTTTTGAATCATGTAACCAAGAAATATGTGTGAGTGGTTGTCTGGCTGGATGCAAAATACAGGCCAATCTAGTATCGCGTTGGTAGCTTACTGGATCGATTTTAATGCAAGTACATGAAGCCTGTTCTCGCGAATATTTCACTGCAATATGCAACTAAGGCAGCTCTAGGCCCCTTATTAGTAGGTAGTGCGAATTTATTTCAGGGGCACGAATAAAGCTAACCCTTTCCAGCGGAGCGTTAGGATCTAGGACAGCGCGACATCACGGCATCTTTGCGCTTCGTAGTATTGAGTACTACGCCTATAGATATCAAATTTCCCCAGCAACGAAACTGATATACGTGGAAGCGGTTACTTAATATTGAAATAAACCCTTAATATTTGCTCTAGTGCTCTTGAAACAAAGCCTGTTGTGAAAGTTCCCTCCTTTGAGACGGTAGTCAAGCATCCATACGCCCTGTGGAGTGAGGTAGATGCGTCGATCTGGGGATAAGCAATCACTCGCCTTTCAACACTCGAATGATTGCGAGGCTTCGTTGCGTCACAGATGGGGACAGTTGCAGTCTCGCGAAATTCGGACCATTTGACGAGGCTGCAGGCACAGCTTACGTACCGGTGTGCCTTCCTCTCAAGCTTTCCAGCACACTGGTGGCCTGTTTACGGAGTCCGATCCTATTACGTTCTTTTGCCCGTATTAAATTTAACGCTCGCTTCATAACGAGTCAAACGGAGTCAAGTGTCAAGGCAGAACAACATTCAAGGTGACAGCCATCCTCGCGGGCGCGTCAAGTGGGGGAGGGGGGAGAGGGGGGGCTGCAGTTCTCGAAACACGCGCGTGGGAAGGTGTAATACAAAACGCCTTTGACACCTATCCGAGAGCGTGCACGCGTTTGCGTGCCTCGTCTTAATGCTAGCAGCGCATGTTAGAGAACGCCTCCCCGTAATGGTATTTCTGATGTTCTTGCCTGCTGTAGCCTGCTTGTTTTGTCTCTTCTAAAGAGATTCAAAGAGCGAGATGCTGTTTCTTGAATTCTTTATAAGCGAATGCGGCTTGATGTGCGTCCTGCTTGTTATCTGTGCTTTTCTAAAAGCAGTGAACGAGAAATAAGAGTCCGTCGGCGGTCCGCTCTCCAATGTAAGCTGCAACGCGGAAGAAATGAAATAGCTCGCAACGGGTTAGTATGCTCAGGCGTCTGTAGACATGCCTTACGAGTTAGGGTGACTTGAGACGCTAGGCCTTGAGCGTTTTTTGTACGTTCGTTGGTTTCTGCTTTAAGCCGAACACATGTATATTCAACTTTCGTTGCACTTAATTTTTTCGTGTTCTATCATTTAAATCTTGTGCAAAGGAGCTCTAGGAGGTGTGAACAGGATGACTACCGCACTTGCTACTTACGTGGGCTTCGGAAAATCCCTTTTTTTTAAATCTCGGTTTTCACACAGAGCTCGGTTTTATATGATAGTTTCCAGCGGATCGCTGCGTGCTTAACCACAAACAACAGCGATTACCGTACCGCCATTGGTCGCTGCGGTGGCGCGCCTGTCGCGCGTGCTGCCCGTTGCTGTACGGTCGTGCACTGGTGGTGAAATATAAAAGCTCTCTCTAGGACAACATGTGAAGCCGAAATTGCGCACAGCAGGAAAATACTGGCTTTGCGAAAATTTTATACCAAACTTGCGTTTCTCCATGCGCTCTTCAAGGAGCCGCTCAAGATGCTGACGAACGCTAGAAAGAAGCGCCGCTGCTCGATCGAATACAAAAAAGGCTTTTTTTTTTGTTTTTTGTTATCGAGCGGCCATGAAAGAAGGCGCACAGTCGATGCCGATGGAAGGATGCAGTTTACGATAAATGTCTGCGGCTGACGCATCCTTTAGGCAACTTTCAAACAAGGTTTTGCGCCCCTAAACTTAGCTCGCACCCACCTTCACTGAGTGGAACAGTCTCTACATTTTGTTTCTGTCAACGGCAACACATAACTTTTTTTTTTTCAGTATATCTTTCATCCCATACATATCGTAACGTCTTTTTTGTGCATTGCGCTCCGCGTTGAAATTAGCACACAGTGGTTGTCGTTCATGTTAATTGAAGACAAGACCACATACACCGAGGAGTTGCACATGGTTGCTGATATGAAAGTAGATTGAAGCACTTACGCGTAGAAGATATCACTTTCTGCCACAAAGGTGATAATAACGTAGAAAATTACTGCGATCACTTTTTCAAATGTTAATTACAACGCTGAACACTCGACAAATTGTGTTTCTATTTTGTAAAGAGCCGGTTTATCGGTTCAGGGTTCTGGGAATATGTTGTGCGATTTCCAAACTGAATTATTTACAGCGTGCAAACCGCTGGCGTTGGTACTGGCAAGCCGCGTGAATTGCGGCCATCAAGCGGCGAACAAAGTGAGTCGTAATGCAGCTTGATCCGTTGAACGTGTGCTAGGGAACGTCCACGTTCGCATGTCGAAAGAAGGCGTCACTAATTCGATGTCATTGGTGACTGGAGAATTTCGGTGCGAACTGCGGTGAGTTCCACTGTAATTAAAAAAGAGTTAAGTCGCCATTGCAGGAGTACATCTACGGACGATGAGCAGCACGAGAGCGCCGGGAAAAAAAATTTGCGTCCACCACAATGACATGTGCGATGTTAGTAAGTAACTCGCAAAAATTCAAAAACCTTCACTCGTACTTTGAAAAGGGGCTAGGTAGATTTGAAAACGGGCAAGAAGAAAGGAGGGTAACGACTCTGCCTTGCATTTACGAAAATGCTCACCACAACGCCGTGTATTTGGATGGTGTCTCCTGGGGCTTACTGCGTTTGTTGTCTACTAAAGTACGCTGCATTGCCTTCTAAAGAAGATGAATTCTGAACGTGGTAGGATCTGCGAATATTTGTTCTGACAGTGTCGCTAAATGCGAAAGCGAAAAAAATACTTTCTTAATGGTGTAACTACGTAGCAGCTTTAGAGTTTCGGCGCAAGGAAAAAAGAAAATAACCTTGACATTAAGCATCGCTTTTCATGATGACTTTACTACCGCGAAATAGATAACGACGCTGGGGTTACCAAAAATTAAGTTTAGCCGCATACCATTGCGGACAACCTGCGAAAATTCACATGCACTAAGGCTTAGGTACAGGCTATGGAAACCGCTTGGTACTAATTATTAACCCTCTGCAGTATGCCCAGTGCGAAGATGCAAATAACTCAACAGAAATAAAGCCCCTAACATCTATGTGGTTTACAGTCATCAGGTGAGTTTCCCTCTGTCTACGATAACACCAGCCTTTTGCTTATCTGCTAGGATAAACACTCCATGCCGAAATCTTTATTTACACCTGGCTGTCATCAGATGTCTCGTTTCTGTGCCTTGAAATGCAACCTCGTCGCACCAAACAATCGCACCAAGCATATCACCCGTCTCTCCCTTTCTTTCTTGCCGAAATAGGCCTCCGGCCTCTTGGCTTATGGATATCCAAACCGCTGCCAGCCCTGTTTATATACGCCTGTTTGTTCACTAGTGCATATCATTTTTTTCCTGCCTGTTCATGTTTCAGTGCGTATTATGTTTCGTTCCAATGCCTATTATGTTTTGTTCCAAATGGCGACACAGTCATGCGAAGATTTTGTATGGCATATCTTTTTTTTTTCTAAATCCTTATTCATGAACTGTCCTAGTAGTTCGTTTCTTTGACAGATCACTTATTTATTTGTAGCACCTTACATCGCTGTAGCGAATTGTGTAAGGAGGCAAGTCAGAACAGTGTACGTACAATCAAAATGAGTAAAAAACAGATGACTAAAAATCATGCTGCACAGAATTTAAATACGGCTAGTCTATAGCATAATATATCATGCGTAATACATAAAGCACGATGCATAATCTCTGCATATCTAGCTATGCTAAACGATCATTCCGATTTAACAGTTCTAACAATCTTTCTGTTCTTCACATTACTTTAATTCGCTATTTTGCACTGCCTCAGTATCTGCATGTCCTTGGGGTGAAAAGAACGATGAAGCTGGCTCGGACTAGAGGAATACGACGTCTCTTGCCGACGCTTGGGCGCCAGACATATTTATTGCAAATACACCAAGTCTGCAATCGTGTGCCTCCTTTCTTCGTGCAACAATATCTTTGAGGATTTATTTGTCCAAAATATACGTTTAATTAAATTCTTTTGTGGCTAGCATTCTGATATTGATATAAAGCACGCAAAACTAAAGCTGACATATGCAAGCGCAAACTACGAACTTAGTGGCTTTATACAACAAACACGAACACGTAACACACGAGCGCGTAACAAAAACTGACTGGGTCCCTTATGCATTCGCTTAGGACAACTCGAAGGTAAAAGCCATCTTCTTTCTCTTCTCAGTCGAAGTTCTAATCCTGCCCAGCAACCCTTCGAAGCTTTCTGCACCTAACGTGGTTTTGCATTGCCTTCAAGATCGGAGGCACCTCCCCTGGTTTTGCATTGCCTCCGTGATTAGACCACCTTTGACCAAGCTACGATGTCATGTGGTGACGTCATAATAACGTTACAAATTATGGCAATATGTGACGTCATCGTGAAGTCATATGAAGACGTCATCACGTGATGACGATTTTTTGCCTCACTCGTTTCTGACGCCGCGGGTCAAAACCCTTAAATGCCTCATCAAACGCGAAATTTGACCGACGGTCAAATTTCGCGTTTGGTGAGGCATTTAAGGGTTTCCCCTGAATAATTTGTATAATCATCGTCGGTGTATTTTTATTTTCACTGCAGGACGAAGCCCTGTCCCAAAGAAATCAAATTTATCGTATTTTGCGCGAGCTCGTTCTAGTTCATGCCTACATTTTTTTGTAATAAAATCCTTCCAGAAAACCCTTAGTCTTCAGCGGCGCCTCCCATCCCTCGGCATGCATTCACCAAAAGATACCTACCAACGTTTTCCTGTTAATGTCAACTTGCGTATCCGCAATAATCCTTTGCTCTCTGATACACTCCGCTGGGTTCATCTCTCTCAACGTTGCGCCTGTCATTTTTCACGGCATAACGTGCTGCCTGGTACGGGTAAAATGCCATAACTGTTCTCTTCGTTTCAAGAACAGCGTTCAATAACCGGTCTTTATTTAGGACTGTTTCCCGTATGCACCCCAGCCGATCCATTTTCTTCAACGGATTTCCTTTTTTCCTGCAACTGAACGTGATAACCGTGACCACCATCCCCACTTGCTACAGCAGTAGGGGAGGTGGAAGTAGTGGCACTGGCTCGAGAGCCAGATTTGGAAAGGGGAATATGACGGGCCGTGAGCGCGGTCACGCTTGGGGGGCTAGCGCACGCTCGGCCAAGGTTGAGATCTCGGTAGTCTGGCCCTGGCGTTTGAAGGGTAAAGGCCGACATTCGTTTCTTGCCGTGGCCTCCGTGTTCTCTTTGAGGTCTTCAGCTGGCCACTCACTCGAAGCTCGTGCCCAGCTTTTCTTAAGCCTGGAGCAGGCCCGTAGCCAGGAATTTTTTTCGGGGGGCCACTTGCTGATAACCTTGACTTTTGATAAAAATCACCTATTCTCATTATTCCGTTTTGGTAAAAACACCTACTTCACCAGAATTTCGGGAGGGGGGGGAGGCGGACCCTAGCCCCCCCTCCCGGCTACGGGCCTGGCCTGCAGTGAACAACACTAGAAATTAATCTCATTACCTGGCCCTTTTCTCGATCACTGTTTCTCCCCCCCTCCCCCTGAATTGTTGCAGTGAAGAAAGGCAGTTGCGGAGTCTTTATAGATGTCGGCTAAGGTAATAACACCTGAAAGGCAAATTGTCATCAATTCATTTGTGAAACAAGGCTTCAGTGAAATCCGCCCGGTGTAATCCGCCCTCGCTTTCCCAGTTGCTAGCCTACTGGTTAGCTCGAGTGGCAGAGTGGCCATCACGGCAAGGTGTCGGGCATAAGTTCGATCCCAGAAGCTTCCGATTTGTAATTTATCTGCAAACCAGCAGGTTTGCAAGTTATCTGTAAACCAGCAAATTTGTGTGTTATCTGATTTATCATATGGTTGTGGTTTGTCCTACAACACCCCTTGCTTGCACGCGCTCGCTCTCCGGGTTGAAGTTAAGCGTTTCTCTCATCTATTAGAAATGGCCTGCCTGAATATTTTGTAAAATACTGAAAGGAGCATGATCGGTCTATACTTGTTCTATTGTTTTGCCTCTCGCTTTTTGTATATTGATGAAAAGTTCGCATTTTTTTTCAACAGCCTGATACTCTAAATGCATTATGTTTTGAGTGCCGCAAGTTTCTTAAATACAACTTATCCTTCAACCTTCTAAACTAGAAGAGCGATGAATTGGGCTAGTTGGTGGTCGTTCATGGTTTCCTCGTTGTGCTGCAGATGACGAGACGAGGACGGTAGGTCGATACAGGGACACAGGACAGGTGGTGCACAAACTTACAATTGGTTTATTCACATCTTGCGAAGTGTCAAATATAAGTTAACAATCAGATGGGATAGGGTGAAGGAAGGGAAAGTGCGAATAAGGTAGGTAAAAAGTAAATATAGATAATGCAAGCATATGACGTGTGCCATCTTGAGCTCATACAAATTTTTCGCAGATCAGCGTACGCCACTTTCTAGAAATTTTATTTCTGCTTGCGTTAAATGTAACGAGGGTGTGCTGATGCATTCAGATGAGCCCTGTTCATCTTAACTGCAAAAGAGGAATGCATCAGCACACCCTCGTTACATTTAACGCAAGCAGAAATAAAATTTCTAGAAAGTGGCGCACGCTGATCTGCGAAAAATTTGTCTGAGCTCAAGATGGCACACGTCATATGCTTGCATTATCTATATTTACTTTTTGCCTGCCTTATTCGCACTTTCCCTTCCTTCACCCTATCCCATCTGATTGTTAACTTATAATTGACACTTCGCAAGATGTGAATAAACCAGTTGTAAGTTTGTGCACCACCTGTCCTGTGTCCCTGTATCGACCTACCGTCCTCGTCTCGTCATCTGCAGCACAACAACGAAACCATGAACTTCTAAACTAATCAGTATTATACGCAACTAATAAAACCGACAGACAATTAAGCCAAGAAAATGATATGGGATATTATTTATAGTTCCTTAACTGTATTGTAATGATTCTCACTTAAAGAGAATGAAATTCAAGTGAACAAAAACTCACCCTTTCTGTTGGTGGGATCCGAACCCACAGCATTCGAATTACGCGTACGATGATCTGCCATTTGAACTACGACGGATGGTACTACCCCGTCCATTCTTTTGTAGGATATTTATGTGTGCTTAATACCCGGGAGTGTTAGTCAGCGCCACCCATAGACCAGGCGGTGTGTGTGGAACACTTTTTTTTTGCCAGAGGGCGTCACGGGCACGTGCATTTTCTGTCTGTGGGTTTCATTAGTAGTGTATAATACAAAAAAAACGAGCCCCAACTTTCGTACTAAGTTAATCGGTAGGTACTAATGGAACATAATTATCGAGTCTGACTGATTTCACTCGAGGTTGGATAAGTGATCTTCGAATTGTACAGTTCAACAGTTCAGATTATAAACCTTCTGCCACCTTCCCTATGTCAGCGATATCGCTCATAGTATTGCAGGGCTTATCTTTCGTCGTATGTATTTTTATCTTTCGTATTCTCACTTTCCGTTTAGCTGATGTGACGCTTCCCCCTTTTTGAACTGTGTCCTCTTGGCTTTCTCTGATGCAGCCGTTTTCTGTATCACTTATTTTCCTCTTACTTATCTGCTTTGATAACTCAGCAAAATTCTGTTTGATTTCTCACTCAGATACAAACATGTGCTGTAAGAGTTTTAAGTATTTGTGATTGAAGGAATGACAAGAACTAGACATTCAGATGGCCAGACGTCTCCCTCGTTCAGCGTATAATCAAAACATGGGCATGAAACCAACTAACCCTGGTCACAGCTTTCCTTCATGCGTTGTAATTTTTTTTAGTATTCCCTTGGTTTAATAAAGCTTGCCCTGTTTGTTTTTGCCTTGCTGCTTCACCTTTTCCTTCAGTTGATGATACCTGAAGCAGTCTACTTACGGTTTCGTTAATCCCCTGTACGCTGTGTTCACCTTCCGTATGGTGCTTACAATGAAAATTCGATATGTATTCAAGAGTTCAGGCAGTCATCGTCACTAAGTAGCCTAGCCATTTATGAAGGTGATCTCTCTTTTATCTGACCTCATCATCATCATCATCATCATCATCAGCCTGTCTACGCCCACTGCAGGGCAAAGGCCTCTCCCATGTTCCGCCTATCAACCCGGTCCTGTGCTTTCTGTTGCCACGTTATACCTACAAACTTCTTAATCTCATCTACCCACCTAATTTTCTGTCTTCCCCTCACGCGTTTGCCCTCTCTTGGAATCCAGTCAGTTACCCTTAATGACCACCGGTTATCCTGCCGACGTGCTACGTGCCCGGCCCATATCCATTTCTTCTTCTTAATTTCAACTATGATATCCTTAACCCCCGTTTGTTCCCTGACCCACACTGCTCTCTTCCTGTCTCTTAAGGTTACACCTATCATTTTCCTTTCCATCGCTCGCTGCGTCATCCTCAATTTAAGTTGAACCCTCTTTGTAAGTCTCCAGGTTTCTGCTCCGTAGGTAAGTACCGGTAAGATGCAGCTGTTATATACCTTCCTCTTGAGAGATAGTGGTAGACTACCGTTCATGATTTGATAATGCTTGCCGAATGAGCCCCATCCCATCCTTATTCTTCTAGTTATTTCACTCTCATGGTTCGGCTGCGCGGTTACTACCTGTCCTAAGTAGACGTACTCCTTTACAACTTCCAGTGTCTCACCACCTATCGCAAAGCGCTGTTCTCTGCCAAGATTGTTCCACATTACTTTAGTTTTATGCATATTAATTTTCAGGCCTACTCTTCTACTTTCCGTATCCAGTTCAGTAATCATGAGCTGTAATTCGTCTCCCGCGTTACTCATCAATGCAATGTCATCAGCGAATCGCAGGTTTCTGAGATACTCTCCATTAACTCTTATCCCTAATTCTTCCCAATCTAGGGCCCTGAAAACCTCCTGTAAACACGCGGTGAATAGCATTGGAGAGATCGTGTCTCCCTGTCGTACGCCCTTCTTTATTTGGATTCTGTCGCTTTCTTTATGAAGGACTATAGTGGCTGTGGATGCGCTGTAGATTTCTTCCATTATGTTTATATAAGCTTCGTCGATGCCCTGATTCCGCAGTGCCTGCATGACTGCCGATGTCTCCACCGAATCAAATTCCTTCTCGCAATCTATGAAGGCTATGTATCTGACCTCATACTACCATAAAACGTAGTCTGCTTTGTCTACACCTAACGATCTATTTAACATGAGTGGGTTGTATCGTTTCAGGACTGCGGGCTACCTAAGCGGAGACCAGGATCCCAGCGAAGGTGGCGGATACCGGAATATACCACCAGCCGAGCGGTTCCAGTTGGAAGTCGCGGTTCCCTCACCCCTGGTGCGGCACTCATCTGGCAGCAGTCCGGCTGTATACGGAAGCCACCCTGGGTCACAGTCCACCGACTCAGCCGACCCTGCGCACGCGACGGCGGCTAGGGCTGCGGCCGCGGCGCTCCTGGGACACAAGCCCGACGCCGGTCCTGACGCCGATGACTCCTACTACCGCTGATTGTGGCTCGGGAATGGCAAGGAAAACGGATCGGAGGCCTCGACCGTCGAGGTACTCGCTTGCCGGTTGCCCGGTGTCAATCCTGATTTCTAGTTTCACTTCAAGCTGCTCATTCAACGTAACTTAAGTCCATACTCAGAGATATGCGTATTTAAAGCCAAGCCATGACTTAATTGTTCAAGTGCGGCAATTGTATCCCGACATGAACATGGCCGGAGCACTCAGTGCGTGTCTGTGGACAAGTTCACGAGAGGCGCTACAATAATGGCAGCTGTTCAAGTCCAGTCGCGGCTTTAATATGTTGTCACATTTCTTAACATGGTGGTTAAATGATCACTGCTAACATTTGCTTGAATACGCATATGAGTTTACTTTTGTAGATACCGAGAAACTGGCAACAACCCGTCATTTTCTTTTTCGCAGGACCTGTATCGAAGGGCGAGCCCCATGCGCTAAACTGCACCGAAAACTAGCATGCGAGAAACTTGGATTGAGAAGGACCACATTGGGCAGTGGATGAACCCCTTCCAAGTATCCCATCTGGCAGTGATAGCATTGTCCTCCAGTGCTCAAACGTGCCCTCAAGCCAACTTGTTGACTCCGAATGTCATTTGTGAAATAAAACCCAAGTACAATAAATGACCGTTATGCTCTCACAATAATTATGAATGATCGAAGGCCGCTAAATGAAGAGCACTCCGCGACATTTTCCGCGACATCGTGCGTTATAACTCTCCCCTACTTCTGCTATATATGAGGTATGATTGTGGACTCGTAATGAAACTAGGTAATTTTATAAAGGCTGAATACGATGATTGAATACCAAACATAAGTTATCTCTAGGAAAAGCTCGTAGGACTACATACTTGGGGGATGTTATCAATAAGAATAATAATAATGATAATGAGAAGCAGGCTTGGATATCCAAATGTGTATCAGATATATAAGCACGAGAACTGGCGTTTCCGCACCTGCCTCAATAAGGACCATGCCACTTAGATAAAACAAGCTGGAAAGTCATGGGATAACAAGCGGCTAACGCTTGTTGTCATATCTCTTTGTACATCACCCACACATGTAATTCGGTTATTGTTACGAGGATCGGTTGGACCGAACGCTGCGTGCTTATATGGTGAAATGCTACGGACACTTCGACAGTCTATGTCTTTAGGGCGCTCAGTATCTTTCTGCTGTTTTAACAATGCATGGAATCGCTGCCAGCGGTGCCATAGCCTAAACGAAAGCAGGCGCTGCCAGCTGCAGCCGTTGGACACTGTTTTTCATAAAACATGAAGTAAAGTGTAAGGCGTCCCCTAATCACCGCAACCGAAGTGCATGAAAAAGGAAACTGAAGTCTTATGCTTACGCACAAGAAAATGCACAAACAGCACAGAAAATGCACGAACATAACTCGCCAGGAAATTTGTTACAAGCTTGCAAACCATTTTCGATGTGAAAACAAAGCCTTCCTGACGCGCGAATTAGGCCGGGACGTTGTTTCCGTAAACATGCTCGGCAGTGGATAGTGGTGTAGTCGAGAAGTACGTCAGCTAATCTCTAAGCGTTGTCGAGAGGTCGTTCACACGGCCGAGGCTGGTGTGAGCAATATAGTCACTAAAGAGCTGCATTTGGTTGGCAATTTCAAAAAAATTATAACCCCATTTATAAAAGCGGATCATGCGGATCATCTAGCAGAAGCGGAAAAGCGGATCATCTAGCAGAAGGAGCATGTGTTAACAACGTTCGTATATTAAGAACAACGAGCTTGCTCGCGGGTTATGGCACAGAGCGTAAAAAACTCACAGGGTCCCGTGTGCACTCACCTAAGACGACTGGAAGGCGAAAGCCAGTTTCTTTTTCTGTTCACTCGATGTATTGATTCTGCCCCGCCACCCTTTCAAAGCCTTCTGCACCTAACGTGGTTTTGCACTGCCTCCAGGATCGGAGGTACGACATCTCGTTTTGCACTGCCTCCGTGATAGGCCCACTTTAAACCAAGGTACGATGTCCTGTGATGACGTCATCATGTGACGTTACGATGACATCATAATGACGTGACGAATTTTGGCGATCTGTTACGTCACCATGTGATGTTGATTTTTTGCATCACTCGTATTGACGCCAGCCGACGCTGGACGCCGGTCAATTTTCGCGTTTGATGACACAACTAAGGCTTTCGCCTTAATATGTTATGTCCATGAATTTACATAGTTTTGTTGGCAGTGAGTGCGGCGGTCAAGGGAAGTGGAGATTGAAAGCGTTCGCTGTTTACTATGGTATCATCTTAATGTTATGTGGACATATGTATGGTGACTGCGCATCATGCCGCAACTTGCATGCTAGTATTGCGGGCACTGTTATGATGAACGCTCAACTGCCAATTTGATGCGTTTATTGTTGCCCAACGCTGCCTATCGTGACTCGCGCGATTCAGTTGTCTGTATCCAGTGAGTCATGCCAATCATATCTCGGTTATCAGTGCCCTCTGCTATTAAAAGTTAGAACACCGCTTAAGGCTATCACACGGATGAGGTGATGTTTTCTGTGATAAAATGTTCGGTGAGGTAGACCTTTGGCCACATTTCATCGATCAGTAATTTCTCGCTCTCTCTTTTTCTACGCTCCAACATCGGGCTTCTCAAGGAATAGGAGCATAAGAAGCGATAAAGCAAACCAGTGTAAACGCCAAAACGCTTCAATAGGGGTTATGACGCCACGGTGCACCACAGTCAAGGTTTCGTTTAAGTAAAATAAATATTGCTCTGGTCTTTATTTCCAAACTGACCTGTGACATTAATGGTGTTTGTCCCGTCCTCGCTTGAACACATTTCAGTCGTAACTCAGTTGACCTCCCAATATGATGTCGCTTACGATTTTTTCCGGTTCTATTTTCGTCCACAGCTTCGCGAGCATGTTAATTGACGTTGTCTGTACTGTGCCAGGTGTCGTGACCCAGAAGGTGATCTTGTGGCAGCCGTGCTTTGTGGAATTTCGGCGCTTACGATGGTAGTTCCCTTCATCGCGTCTTATGCTTCTAAGCCTTGAGCTTACAAAGCGACCAAGCGGGCCTCAGCGAGCGTCGCAACAGCGAAGTGTGCTGCTAGCATCTTATCACCTTCTGGGTAATGACGTCACCATATATTATGCATTAAAGAAACAGAACGGAAACTGGCTGTAAGAAATCTGTTATTTATTTCATTTGTTCATTAGCGCGACAGCGTTAAAGAGCTCGTTTCGCAGAAATTCCGACGTCGGCGTCTTTGGTAGCGAGCCAACAATCGACGATACAGCTAGCCATAAAATCATGACTCTGAGCCGGAATCGAACCCAGGCCACCTGCGTGGCAAGAAGATGCCTTACCACAGAGCCAGGCCACTGCTTCAAACCGTTTCGAAAAAAAAAAAGAAATAAAACCCTACGTGTGTCATGTATAATGCGAGGAGTCGTGTACACACGTGTAAAATTGCGTGGCAGAAGGGTGAACTCGCACCAGGCATCACACCACCTGAATTGTCCAACGAGTGCAACGAGTTGGTAGTTTAACGAGTGGGTAGTTTAAAGGCCTATCCCATACAAAGTCAGCAGGCATAATTAATTGTGAGCACCAGCAACAACATCAACAAAGTGTGCAGGTGAGTAATAATGATTGTTGGGGTTTCACGTCCCAAAACCGCGATATGCTTATGAGGGACACTGTAGTGGAGGGCGCCGAAAATTTTGACCATCTGGTCTCCTTTAACGTGAAACTAAATCTCAGTACTCGAGCCTCCCGCATTTCGCCTCCATCAAAATGCGGCCGTCGGCCGGGATTCCATCCCGCTACCTGCGGGGCAGCAGTCGAGCATCATAACCACTATATACCACCATGGCTGGTGTGCAGAGGAACGTAATGCCTTACGGACACGTAGTTGGTACTTCGCTAATTCCTAATATGCTGAATTAGGGCGCAGTGGGCGCTTCGCAACTAAACTTGCCGTAGGCATCCTAGGAGAGTTCCAAACGGCGAAAAGTTCCTTTCCTCGCAACAAGGTTGAGGTGTTCAGCGAGAACCGAAGCCTGGATAGCGAATGAGAAGGCGATGTAAATGGGGCTCAATATTAGCTATAGCGTTCTACTTTTGAAGGCGAAGATCAAGTATCCTTCAAGATTTTTTTATTTATTTTCACAAACTGCAGCGCAGTTGCAGGGCTGTCACAGAAACGGGTAAAAATACGCGGAAGAGCAAATAAAGCAGGTGAAGAAGCGAGATGTCATCAGCGTAATTCAACAATAACTGATGAGAACAACACAATTATATAAACAGAAATATGCAAACAATTAGAACATCATAGCATGTAGAGAAAAAACCGATACAAGTGTATAGTATGCAGCCTTTTGCAGAAATAATAATAATCTCGGCTTTAGGTAGCGAAAGACTGTGACCTCATATACTGTTCCACACATCAATAGCCCAAAAGGAAAAAAACTGTACTTGAGAAAAAAAAAATTATGACACCTTCGCAGTAGATGGTGCCAAGCTTGAAAGAAGAGCGCAGCTTGGGCGGTTTGTTTTTCCTTATTGTTTTTCTTTCTTTCTCTCTCTCTCGTGCATATCCTCTTTGTACCTGTTTCTTTATATCTCTTACTCTTTCTTCTCTTTCTTCCCTTTATTTCTCTCTCTCTCTTTATCTGTCTCTCTCTTTTTCACGTGTTGGTTTTCGTTTGACACTCTCCCATGCTGTACACGGTAGCGGGGCTTGACCAATCCCTGTGGCGCATACCCACCTGAGGAGTTTTGCACGACGGAGCACAAGTTACCGACAGCTTAAACAGCTTCACTGTTCAAATCAATCCAAGAGAGAGAGAAATAGTAGACGTATTCATTTGAAAAAATTTCTTAGGAGAGGTGACTTTAGTCCAGGATGCCTTGCAAATGAAGCACAGCTGCATCAAGGACATGAATGTTTCTGGTGCATGTTAATTTGGCAGCCGTTAGATAGTTGTCATGTCAGGAACACTGCGATGAATCGAAGCGTGAATCAGTTTCAGAGACTCGGCATCGCGTTGTTTAGAAGGTGATGTTAGACCAAGGTGCGTTGGGTGGGATGACGGTAAAAAATTACAGTCATAGTGTCAGTCGATTTAAAGAAGGGTGTATTTATAGATCGATTCAATTCGATTTAGGACGCCAATTTTACAACGACGCTAAACAGTGGCCCGATGCTCAAGAATTTGCTTTATGAGGATCACTCTAAATTATTCAGTTCCTTATGAGGCCATACACTACTTTTTGTGTAATTTTCAGGTCACCAACCCTTATTTGACGATAAAGAATATTAATAAAGAGACGGTTGATGTTCCTTCGATAGAAATTAGTTACATAACTTAATAGTGAAACCTGCCTTCATAGAAATAGTCGCACCTTTCTTTTTGGACGTCATGGAATACAAGGGAAGGGACTTGCACAGACTTTAAATTTCAGATACGGCAATGTGATTCAGTTGTCTATATTTTTTCACATTTTGTCTTTGACGCACCACGGAATCGCTAGAGAGAACCACGAGCAACACATGTGAAAGGCGTAGGTCAAGGTCCTCGCATCCTGAGACACTCAAAGCGCGGACCTCACAGTGAGTGACAGCTTCGTTTCCTTCGCTCGTGGAATATCACAGGCCCCCATAAACATCATACGAAGAGGAGAGAATGCCCCTGCAATAGTTTTATAAAAATAAAATAACATAATAATTAGTCGCAAGAGGCTGATGAAATCAAGAAATATGGCTATCATGTTTCTAGAGGGTGTGTAGAGTGCAATCTGTAAGAGTACGTCCACTGCGGTTTGTCTCCAAGGAAGCAACGTTTCTTGTTCTATGTACTCTTATCGCTAGTAATAGTACTATTTACGGTACTCTAAAGCATCCATACTTTGTGCCAAACACACACTTTTATCATTGCGTCTGCGTGCAAGGTTGTAGTTCAAGTTCAATTTCGAGTTCAAGCCTATTTGTTGTTATTGTATGTAGAAATACGGGCTTACAAAGCAGATACAGCATCAGGAGGCCCCAAAGTGTGAAACTCTCAGGGGGACCTCTTATCATTAGTGGGTACATAAAAGACGAGTGGGTACCAAAAAACTAAAAGTGCGAAAAAATAAATAAAAGAATGCATTCAATACAGCTAAAGTGGAAGTTTGGGCGTGTTGGTACGGCATAGCGGAAAGAAAACAGCGCGAAAGACGGAGCACAAGAAAAAAGAACCGCAGACAACAGCGCTGACTTACAACAATGTTTCAATCGGCAACACGCACAATATATACTTGCGCAGTACAAAACAAAGTAGGAAAGAGGGGACAGTGATTAGCAAAATACAAAGTGAACAAGCTAACAGTATCATCGCAGTAACCCATGCACATTTTGCGTACAACTATCAGATAGATAACGAATTTCCTTTCCTGTCAAGGCAATTGACGGCCTGCTCATGCGCACGCTGCCCAGCCTAACCATTTGCAATGCCTCCATGGAGCCGATCGCGATCTCTGTGCGTTCCGTGTTCGTTCTGGCGATGTTACGTCACAAACGTGGGCGGTCCGCAGCTCTCTCCCGCCGAGAGGAAGAGGACAGCCAATCGTAAAGCGGCGAGCTTTCCGGAAGTAGACGTGCATCGTTTGTCCTCGGCAAGGGGTCCGCATACTTCTAGACGAAGTGTGCGGTTGTCAAGTGTCATCGGGACCAGCTGCACGAGAAATTATACAGGCTTTGGAGATGGCTAGGCTGGGCAGCGTGTGCGTGAGCACGCCCTCAATTGCCTTGACAGGGAAGAAAATTCGTTATCTGATGGTTGTAAGCAAAATGTGGATTGGTTACTGTGATGATACCGTTAGATTGTTCATTTTACATTTTGTTTGTCATTGTCCCTTCTTTCCTTCGTATTGCACTGCGCAAGTATATATTGCGCGTGTTGACGATTAAAATATTGTTGTCAGTCAACACTGTTGTTTGTGATTCTTTTTTCTTGTGCTCTGTCTTTCCCACTGTCTTCTTTCCGCATTCAATACAGAAAAATGTATAGTGACATAGAAAAAGATATATACACTTGTCGTGTAGTCACTTTCGACAAGTGTAGTCCACTTGTCGAAACGTTGGCCCGAGCACCCACCCCCTGTTTTACGGGTTTTTTTTTTTTTTTTTTCAGAACAATTACCATTACACAAAACTACAAAATGCGCGTAAGTAGGAATACAGAAGAAGGAAGTGATGATGAAAATAAATTTTATTGCTAATGAACAAAAGGCTCGTTTAACAGTATGTTTTTCATGTTATGTTTAAAACCCTGCAATGAACGAGACGACTGAACATGGAAAGGGATGTCATTCCAAAAATGAACGCCATAGAGGCAAGCAATAATAAATCTGCCATAGATCGATCTGATTTGAGCTAAAAGAAGATTATTATGCTTCGAAAACCTGGTATTATTGTGGTTGACGAGGCTATGGAAAAGAATACTATATGATGATATATCACGATGAATGAGACGGAATGTAATGAGCGACAATCTATGATAAAAGAACTGTTGAATGGTTAGGGTGCGAAGATGTTGATAGATATGTAGGGAATCGCAACGGAATGAGCTACAAGTGATTAATTTTATCGGCTGGTTTTGAAGACATTGAAGCCGTTTGAGATGAACAGCATATGTGTCACACCATGATGATAAGCAGTATTTGATAAATGACTAGTACTATAAGCATGATAAAGTGAGATAAGAACTTGAGGTTGAAAAAATGCACGTGTTTTATAATAATGCGGTTACCAAATGAAATCGTTTTATTATCGAGCTGGCATGACTATTATATTTAAGATGCTTATCGAGAGTAACACAACGGAATTTAACATTAATAGATGCTAGTACAACAAAGTTATTCAACAAGACAGTGAGGGAGGAAACAGATATTGTGGGCTATGAAAGAGCACAAACGTTGTTTTAGTAGGAATGAGTTGAAGTTGGTTATTTCTACACCATGAATGCACTTTGTTAAGATCTGCATTAAGTGTGTCTTCAAGTGAGGTGAGTGATTTAGTAGGGAGCTAGTTAATGTAGTAGAATCCTGAGTACTCAGAGTCGTTCCCATTTATTCTGCTGTAAACTTTAGGCAGTCAGTAGTTAGCACCTCTCAAGGACGGCGCACCGCACTCCCAAAGAACAGTATACTTAGTACTAAAAATCGTCCCCGTTTTTTATGAACGCACTGAGATAGAGGACACTCCAATGGCTGTAGACCTAATATTGACACTAACGTATATAACTGGATTAACGACTTTCTTTTAAAGCGAACTCAATATGTCACTGCTAAAGACTATTCGTCCACTCATTCTTCTGTTACGTCCAGCGTACCACAGGGGTCCGTGCTGGGCCCTTTGTTGTTTCTTATTTACATCAACGACCTCCTTGAGAGTATTATTTTTCATCATTTAAGCTTTTCGCAGATGACTGTGTTATTTATCACAAAAGAACAAACCCGTCTGACGCACTAACTATAAAAATGATCTTGATCATTTATCTCTATAGTGTGACAAATTGCTTATGCAACTAAACGTTAGTAAACGTAAGATCATGAGAATAACCCAGCGCCTTCACAGCACAGGCAAGCCTTATCACCTTAAAGGAGCCGCTTTGAATTCCTTTGGCTCCTAGAAACACCTAGGATTAACATTACCAACGACACATCCTGGAATATGAACATCGATTACCTAACCCGCAATGTTTACTCTTGGCAACCCGCGCCGTAATTCTTCCAAGGCACCCTCCTCTTCAAACCTAATTTTGTACAAAGCTTTACTCCGTCCAAAACTAGAGTATGGATGCAGCATCTGTGCGACCAGTCAATCCATACTAATCAACATACTCGAATCTGTTCAGAATGGCGCAGCATGGTTTATTTTGTCCAATTACTCTCGCTACGCTTCTGTATCAACAATGATGAACACAATACAACTGCCTGATCTCTCTTTACGTCGTAACTGCCTTCATCTCTGACTGTTTCACAAACTTTATCATCAAAATGAATAGTTGAAAAATCATGCTTTTCTTCAGCCGCAGTTCATTTCCCCACGCCTGGAGCGCAAATTTAAGGCTGGTGTCCCACTTTTGCCGAGGTAACCTATGCAACTTTTACAGCGAAAGCTGTTATGAGATCATTTTAACGGCCGTTTTTGGTGCCGTAGTTGTCCGCCGCCGCCGCCGCCGCCGGTGTCCGTAACCACTATCGCACGAAATAAGAAAAAAAGGAAATAAGAAACAATTTCCAGGATGGAACGCGGTTCGAACCCGGGCCCTCTGCGTGGGAGCCCAGCGTTCTACCTCAGAGCCGTGCCGGTGCTTGAGACTGCGTTGCCAAAAGACCCTATTCAGGCTTCATGTCGGGAAGGAACCACATTAACATATGTAATGTAGTGTGGTAGAAGAGTAAAACAACAACCAGGCGTCACACAAACGCGAATTCTGTAACCGGGTCTCACACAATGCGAACTGCGCAACGAGTGGGTTGTTGAATGCTTCCAACCCATTACAAAGGCCTCTGCGGCAATTCTTCATCGTCATCAGCCACAGCATCAACAAAGTGCACATAATGCCTTACAGGTGTTTAGCGAGTACCACGGTTCTCCGCAAAATGACGAAAAATTGCATAGTGGCTGCTTCCCTACTTCAGAAAAATAATGATGGTTTATAGCGTAGTGGGTTCCTCGCAAGTGCACTTCTATTGGTTGCCAAGGAAGCCCATAAGGCTCCCGTGATCCATTTCCTCAGGGTCTCAATAAAGTTCATTCCCTCTCTCTCTCTCGCCACCGTTCCTCCGGTTAACGTGTGTTATAAAGCGTGGTGGGACAGTTAAATGACGACCGGCCGACACACAACATGAATTACGTAACTAGTGGGTCGTTTAAAGCTTCCAACCCATTACAAAGGGCTCAGCCATAATTCGTCATCGTCATAAACCGTCGCATCAACAAAATGCACATAATGCCTTACAGATGGTACCGCGTCTCCGCAGAATAACGAATAAAGTTGTGGTGGGTGCTTCCCAACTTACCACAAATTATGATTTGTGGCGTAGTGGGTACGTTGCTAACGTACTTGTATTAGTAGCCATAAGAGAGTTCATAACGGGCTACAGAAATGCCGCTCTTCGAGCTTTCGCTGTGACTGTGCTGCGCTTTCCGCGCAGGCCTGGCGTTTTTTTATATACACGCATTGACAACAGTAAAATCAGTTCCACGGCCATGCATTCCATGTAAACAACGGGGCAGGCGAGCAAGCGCCACCCACTGGCGAAAGCATGATGATGATGATGATGATGATGATGATGTGCCTCCATACATGGCTCATACCCACACTGGGGGATTGGCCAAGAATTGTTGATATGAAGATTTAAATCTACTAAGTTAACACAAAAGACAAGCAAACATAAAAAGAACTAGTGCAATAATTATTTCTACATTCAGCCCAGACTTCTCATCCTAACTAGAAATTAGAATAATGAGATTAATGTGGTACCGAACGTCTTCTTTTTGATTGATATTTTTTTAAAGCAGATTGAGTTCCTTCTTCTTCTTCTTCTTCTCTCTGTGCAGTTTATTTCTTCATTTATATCTTTCTATACTGCCCTCTCTCCTCCTTCCTCTTCTCCTAACCCCACAACACTCCTCCTCACCCTCACTTTCCTTTACCAGCTTTTGATATGCTATACTGTACATGATTATGGTATTCTTCAGCCTCCCACCTCCTCTTCCTTCTCCTCTTTTTCTTCCTCCCCGCCCTAACATAAGCCCTCCTCGCCGTCACTTCCCTTTCCTATCCCCTCGCTACACTATACTATGGCATGCTTTACCTTCGCCCCTCCTTCGTTTATTACTTCTCACCCTCACTTCGCCTTCCTGCCCACTTGATATATTATACTGTGTATTTATTTCTCTTTCATTGTTACCCTCTGTTTCTCTTTTGTTCTCTCTCTCTCTCTCCGATGCGGGTTATTGCATCCGACGCCGGAAATATTGGGAGAGAGCGCACCTGGCGCATGTGTTCGGGGACCGAAGCAGAAGATGAAGAAGAGAACGAAGAGAGCCCGCGCACGTCGAGTTATTGCGTTGCCGGTTCTGGGCCAATCCCACAGCGTGGGTGTGGCCAGAGTTTCTAGGATCTACCCTACTCTACTCTATTAGAGAGTTTGAGAATTGGGGCCCCAAGGAGCTTGGGGACCCAAGAAGCTTGCGAGCCGCCAGGGCGCATGCGCAGAACCCAAGCCACTCTTAGGCTCTTGCGCTCGCTCTTACCCGAGACGCAAAAATTGAAAACTAGCGTGGGGCCCCAAGGCGTCTTGGGTTACCAGCGAAAAGACACAGACGCAGCGATGGCCACGGCGCAGTATGGCCCGCGTCTCGCATGATTTTAAATTTGGTCACGCGTGGCGCTCGTGCGCTTGACCCAACGCAGCCTGCGTTGGCCCAATTCTCAAACTCTGCTGATCATCCGAACGCAAGAGCAGGCTGCCCAAAGCAGCTTGGGGGCCCAGCCATTGAGAAAGAGAAACTTGGTAAAGAGCGGACACTTCCATAGAGCCATGCAGCCGAATTAGAGTGCAAGGAGGGCTTCCCCCTCTCCTGAAATGCAGTGGGAAACCAAGTGGTCGCTTATGATACTTTGGGAGTTTCGGTTTTGGTTCCGTGCGCGTAAAATATTTTTAGGACATGGTGCAGCGAGTTTCCGGTTTTGGTTTAAGTTCTGACGTGGTGCAGTGCGTGCTAGTGCGCCCCCCCCCCCCCCGCTCGCATATTGCGCTCATTTGCACTGAGGCAATGTTTAGCGAGGATTTGTTTTTTGTTTTGTTTTTCTTTTCTGATCACGTGCATACACGCTACTGAGTAAGCACGAAAGCATACAAGACAAGCACAGACAATAGTGTTCTTTTAGAAAAACTTAATAACTACGGTGTCCGTGGAGTTGCCAATAGGTTAATTCAAAATTATTTAACAGACCGCTATCAATATGTCGCTATTAATCAAGAGACATCTCCCCGTGCGAGGGTCAACAAAGGTGTCCCACAAGGATCGATACTTGGCCCTTTATTGTTTATAGTTTATGTAAATGACTTGTGTGACATTCCGGATTCTCCTAAATTAATCATGTATGCTGACGACACTAATATTTTTTTTGCTGGTTCCTCGATCTCTGAACTTGAAAGGACTGTAAACGCATATCTAAATAAGTTGTCTTGCTGGCTTAAAGTAAACAAGTTGCGGCTAAACACGAGTAAAACTAAATATATGTTGTTTGCGCCCATCAATAAGCCACGGAATATAAAGCCAAAAGTCTCCTTTGAGGGTCAGACCTTAGAACAAGTCAAGGTACAGAAATTCTTAGGTGTGTGGTTCCAGGAAGACCTTTCCTGGAATGAACATATAAATAAATTGGCAGCAGATCTAAGTAGAAGTGTTAGATGTATGTACAAACTATGTCCATTATTACCACTTTGGCTAAAGAAAGCATTATATTATACACTGTTATATTCCAGGCTAAGTTATTGTGTCTTGTGTTGGGGAACAACGACAGCACAAAACTATAAGACATTACTTACACTTCAAAAGAAGGTACTACGAATGTTCGAGGGATATTACGGTCAACCGCAAGGACTTAGCGCACGTCCGTTATTCTCTAAATATCTCATATTACAAGCAAACCAAATATATTATTATAAGTTATTATTGTATATCCAAAATAATAAACTATACCCCATGTACGATTCCTCTCGATGTGCTGAGTACTCTCTCCGTACACATAGTATAAGAACTCCGCAAATTAGAACAACCTATGGTCAACAACATATTGATTATCAAATACCGAGTGTCCTCAACAAACTGAATGACGTAGTTGACCTAAATAGGAAAACTTCCAAAAATAAGTTTAAGGAAATTCTCCTTTATAATGGCATTGTATACGCATAATACAGACATTTGGATTATTCATTACTTTATATGTCCCAACTGCTTAGAGTACAGTTACACTCTTTGTCTCCTTTTGTTTGTTTTGTTTGTTTGTTTGTTCAAGCTGCTTAGGAATGTGTATCTGCAGACGCTTTCTTTACGTCACGTATTGCATATATTGCGATAACGATGTGTTTTTAGGTACTTCAGTACTATTTACTGTCCTGTTCCTTTCTATGTTTGTGATGGTTATATGTTTGATCAGAATTTGCAAACTGTATTTGTATAAAATGATGTTCTCTAATTGTGTCTAAGTTGTGTATGACATGTTATAATAGTTTTTATTTTATGTTATTATTATTTTTTTGCCAGACTGTATTTCGGAGCAAAAGCCTCCGTCAGGCTATGTAGCCTTTTGCTTTTGCTTCGTTTTTTTCTGTTGTACGTACAGAAAAATAAAACAAATCTCAAATCTCAAATCTCAAATAGAGAAATGCTTTATTTTGTAATACGGACGTTTTCAAAGACACACAGTGCAATACAAACTGAACGAAAGATATCCGAAGCAGGCCAATCAATACAGAAGGTAGCTAAAAGTAGGACATGTACCGTAATGTTTTAAAAAGAATTCGTTTATATGTCATAAACATGTGGTGCATGAAAGTAACTTAGAGATATTTGCGCTTGAGAACAAGGCAAACCTTTCAACATAAAGAAATAAGCCGTGCGCGACATTTGCACTGTTGTGCAGACACTGATACATGCGAAACGTAAAGAAAGTTGCATGAATACGTATCCAACAGGCATGCAAGCTGAAATGAACAATATGTATACCTAACACATATAAAGCGACTTGGGAAAGCTTGCGTACACTTGTGGTTATGTTGTCTCCCTTAGTGGAGTGCTGCACATTGTAGCTCTCTGCAAGTAGGCCCTATTTTAGTTCTTCTGTCATATTTATCAGTGACAATGCCCCATGACGACAGACTTATCCCGATATAAAAAGGCACTACAAGTGATCCCACACTCACTGCAGCCCACACGTCAGTGTGTTGACAGGCGGTTGAGGTAACGTTTTTAGAACAGATGCAAGTACAAAGTACATATGCAAAAGCGTTGTTGCACCTTAAAATAAGCTGACATAGGAGACGCAAGTCTCCACTGCTTTTTGCGAGCTTTCAGGACCAGAGTAGCAGAACCAAACTGCACGCTAATAACGTGGGACATAGTGTCAAAACATATTATGAATAAACAGGACATATTTTACGCAAGCTACCTTCCTTAACACGCTACATTCCAACGTATTACATACAGTTCAAATGACTAATGGTGGATGTCACGCACCACTACTTGTTTAAGCTTTCTAGCCCAGCACCGGAAAAGAACAGATTCTAAGACAAGAGAAGCCGACATGTACCATAAATGAAGGTAAATGAAATGACACAAGGCAAGCATGACTTTTCAAATTTTCACAGCCCGATAACAGAAACATGGATCCCCGCACAGTAGCACACAAACAATGTTAAACATTCCTTACATTAAGGCAATACATTTTGACTAATAACCTGATTATATTATAATGTTTTTTGCGCACTCGTTAGCCTTCATTCAGCACTGGATGACCGACACCACTACCCCTTGAACTACTCCAGCTGAGTGCCAGAAACAGATTGGTACCTCACCTTATCTAGGTTACGGTTGATAAATTTTATGTGCCAGCACAAGCGAATGCGACAGAAAATCTTTAAAAACTTCTTGCATTTAACCGAACAAAAATCCATGTTTCCTATTTGTGAAAAATGTGCACTGCAGACCCCTGGGAGGTTTGCCGTGGACTCAATCATTGCTAAAAAGTGTGCGTCAAGCAGCTTAACATATTCAAAAGCTCTTTGTGATGGTACAGTCAGATTCCCAAACACTTTACTGGGTACATGGTATGCTTTAAGCATTGTAAAATACTGGTGGGGTCCCGCCAATGTGTCATTATGGTCTTCAAGCAACTCCGCACATGAACAATCGTGCAAGGACTTTTCCAGGAACATCTTGGCCAAGAAACCAGAAACATAGTATGCTGCAGAGTCGTCAGTAATGTTAGATTTGATATCTTGTGCTAGAATAGAAATGTCATCAACAGAGGGAGAACAGTCAGGCTCAGCATGTTCAACGTTGTCCAGCAAAGATGAACTATTCTGTGAAAAGGGTAACCTCTGCAGGAGTTCGGAGTAGTCTTGCTGAACATTAGCTTTAACCGAGAGTTTGAGCGCCTTCTGTACACATATATGCTTTAATCCAGCAATGAACTGCGCAACATTAGGGTTGGTGTTACATCCCTGTTTTTGTCTGATATGCCCAAAAATATTTTCAAGAGCGTCCTGCTGCAGCCAACGAGTTAGAAGAATTTGTAGTTTGTGGAGAGATCCTCCCACAACTGAAGAACGGCTTCGATTGTTATGTGCCATCCAATAATAGTCTGTGGCTGATTTCTCCCACTGAATTTCCATGATCTGATCCACGCGAGTTGGTCTCGCAGAAAGTTTACCAGCTCGTCATTTCTCCTAATGGCATAACGACACTTTTGGGCATTCTTTTTGCTAGATGAGCTATTGAGTGAGTCGAACACTTTATCCATACGCTCACAGAAATGGGTTGTAGCCATAGCTGCTGCGGGGAGCTCCTTTGCGTACACCAGAGCCATGATTGCCACACTAACAGATGCACTTAGCGCCTGTACTGCTCTGCTTACTTTCATGTTACAAAAAGGCTTCTGGTAGACGTGCCTCTCGGTCAGCTTAGGCGCGAGTTTAAACCGCAACTCGTGAGTAGACTTATAAAGGGCCTCAATGTGAGACCACTCAATAACTTCATCTCCTATGAACAACTTGTGTGCTTGCAGGTTGTTTCGCGTGGTTTTAATTAGGTGTGGCACATCAAAAACAAAGTACACCCTTTCACCAGCAACCTCAAAATAAGGATGTTGAATTGTAATTCCAAGCATATGAGAAAGGGCAACGTTTGAGGCTCCTTGGTCCCAAATTAAACATTTGACTGCGATTCCGGCGTGTCCAAGGTTGTTTATAATTGAGACAAGCAAGTCCTTTGTAACACTTGCTGGCGTAGATACGTGTCCTATTGTAAATGCGATTGGCTGGACCCACCTCCTATAAACACCAGCGAGAAGGACAACCTCTGTCAGCGATATCTGGCGTTCGAGCTGTTTCATCGTCAGCAAAGCCTTGCAGAAGATCTTGAGTTACATCATAGGACAAGTTCTTCAAGATCACTTCATCGAATATGAGTGAACACACCCTGTCGCGCTTGTCCCATGTCTGCATACAAGCTGACACACACTCAACACCCCTGGAATCACACCTGGTGACATTCGAATATTTCCTAAGTAACGCCTCAGTGAGCGCTGCGTAGGCAGACAAAAAATGGGCGCTAGAAAGCGCTATGCTCTTGGGCCCCTGGAGTTTAAGTGCAGTGCAAATTTCTTTAGTCATGCCGGAAACCTTTTCCCCTGACCCCTATTCATTACTCGCACATGTGCACAAAGGGGATTGAAGACCTCTTCGGTCAAGAAAGGACGAACGACACCCAAGGCCTTGGCAATTGATTGAGGTAGCTCCCTCTGCTGTTTCCGCAACCTTTCAATGGTCTTGCGGCAGGAGGCGACCCTTGACTGCAGGCGTTTGATGGTGCGACGAAATTTCCACGACGGCGACTTCGTTCCTCCGCAGGGAGCTGCAACGGGAAATGCTTAAAATCAATATAACAGGAATACAGAGAAGTAGTGCGTGATGAGACGTTACATTTTTAGAGACACTAAATTGCACAATACACTAATGTATGAACGAAAGACAGCCAAGCACCATTAGGTAATGAACCATGTTAAAACTTGAAATACATGAACCATTAATTGTGAACCTTACATCGGCTGGGATGGCAGTTACGATGAGTAAGTGCCCATTATGCATGCTGCGATGTTAACAAAATGCCTGTTCCCCAACACTCGACTTCTGAATTTATGCAAAAATTGCATGCAAGTCCACACAAATGGTCAACGCAAATGTTTCCTTTTCTTTAGCAAAGCGACTAAGCTCTGCATGTCCTTAAAAAGTTAGCAGAGGCACTGCAGCCTTCATGAAAATTATGTACGTAACGAAGGCCTCAATCACTGCAGTAAAGATTTGAAGATTGCTTTGCGGCTATAGACATTTACAGATTCTACTCACTGTTGCTAGTGCAGGTAGTGCCGGACGATGTGCGAGACCCACCAGCTGCAATTAAAAAAACAACCAAAAACGTCTCATTTCAATTGTTCAAATAAGTGCTTTTCCATGACAGTAATAGTCAATAAATCAAGTACTCACCATGGCACGGTTCAGACGAAGGCAGTGTTGATTCACGAGGCTCACCAGCTGCACAAAGCAAAAAGGTGTCATTCAAAGGGTTAAAATTACCTCTCTTTCGAAAGAGCAAATGCGAGTCTCTCACAAGTACTCACCAAGGCATGTTTCAGACGAAGCCGAGGTTGAAGCACTAGCCCAATCAGCTGCAAAACAAACAAACAGTGTTATTCTATTGGTTCAAATGACGGCTCTGTCATGATAGTAATTGCGAATCTATGTCAAGTGCTTACGAAGGACAGCTTCTGACATGGTACATGGGGAGGTACGAGGCCCACCAGCTGCAGAAAGCAAGGAAGTGTCATTCAAATGTTTCAAATCAGTGCTCTTGTACAACAGAAATCTCGATTCTCTCGCAGGCACTCACCAAGGCATGTTTCCGACATAGAACCCAAGAGCGATGAGAGAGACCCATCTGCTGCACAAAAAATAAATAGCGTCACTCAGTGGCTCAACCATGGAATATATCACATATCTCTCACGAGTACTTACCAGCGCAGCTTTCTTGGCCAGTATCACATGACGGCAAAGACTCCCCACCTACACAAAGAACAGTCATTGAATGACGTGAATCATTACATACGTCAGTTTAAAAATTAAATTAATTTATCAGTGACTTACCATCTACAATTACTTCATAGCCGTCTGCTTTCAGCGATGCCGCAACCCACACACCTGCACAAAAAAATTACATGTCAGCCACACACACATCATTTAACTCATTTCACAAAACAACAAACATACATTGCTAGTACTCACTGTCAACAACTATTTCATCTACACCTGCACTTTGGGTGGCGATATGATCAACACCTGCAAAAAAAAAACAGTCAGCGAAAGGCCGCATTGAACGGCGCTGAATAAAATATTTACTAATTGGTACTAACACTCTCACACAACACTATCACGGCCACTACCACTTGTTGATACGAGAGGCGCACCACCTGTCGAAACATTAGTTATCTAAAGAGCGCCATGGTTACATTCCTGTTCATACACATAACTAACTGTTCTAAACCCTCGCAATTAACCACCATTTCACAACTACAGCAAACAGCTGAAAAATGTGGTTTTTCGAGCTGCAAGATGCCCATCACCTACAGACTCATTTGTAACTCCCATAAGTAGCAAACATAATTAAGAACGGCGTTCGGGAACTTATACGACTAGTGCTCATGCACAACTAGCACCTGCTGAACTTTACTTTTGATCCAGTACTCGGTACATCTGTGCTACTCAACTTGTTAAGCACACAATTTATATGCTACGTACGATTAAGCAATATCAGGTACGCATTAAGCATCAAACCACACAACATGAAGATGTCCCTTGCTTACCTTGCGTAGGAGGAGGGACGGAGGGTACAGCAAGTTTTGTAAGACTGTTGTGCTCAGCATTCATGAAGTCATGCTGCCTGAAATGATCACTACAAACTGTGTAGTTGCGAAGCGATTTCATCGACTTTCCCCTGAGGTCCTCTCTTCCAACATATTCTAGCCATGCCGTCAACCTGTGAATTTTTAGAACACTACATGAGCCGCTTCGTAAAAATTACCTGCAAACACACACCTACACAACCCGGTACTGCTGTTACTAGAATTTGCCACAACATGAGCTCACGCTGACGTCACTCATGCGAGATCATTGCTCAAAATTTTTTCTGCAGTTTTTTTACGCTTGTGTGGCATCGTCCAATTACCTACTTTTTTATATACTACAACCTGGACACCATCACAATTATCGAAAACTCAATGAGTCATACTTTCAAAAACAGTCGTACACAATCCATTTTAAAGGTCTGCACTAATACACAGCATGTTTCCTTATTGAAATTACTGCACTACAATAAAACACTTCGCATCGGGGCTCACCTGTTGTCCTGTGGCATACGAAAGAAGCTCGTTCCAGGCTTCTTGCAAGTGCGGCCGTTGTTACTGCACCACGCCACACAACAGTAGGGGTTGTACGGCCGACCACTGAACATCTGAAAAGATTATTTAGAGTCATATCGGTGTCATAGTTACAGCATACGAGGTTACTTTGGAATCATTGGCAGATACCGATTATGCAACTAGAACAACTGCCCTGAGTTATGCAAGTGCGACGTCGTTCGCAAAAAAAAATCCGTACTAAAATGTCAATTTCGTTGAATCATCGACATTTCATCATCGTTTAAAATGCACCGAATTCTGAAAGAGTGGGTATTAACCATTGGAGCGTCTTCTAACAAGTAACTCGAGCCACCCATGCCACGCATAGCTTAGGCTTACTTGCCGGCAGGGTTCTGTTTGGTGTCGCAGAAGTCTGTTGCCAGACTGAGAAGCACGAAGCGGCTCGTGGGTCGCGCCCCAGTGGCACGGGCACACCACGGACGCTGGCAAAATACTGAGAAGGGCAAAGCGGCTCGTGGGTTACGTGCGCCCCAGTCACACGGCCATACCACGGACTTCTGCGACACCAAACAGAACCCTGCCTACTTGCCCTGGCCCTTCCACAAGCGAACTTGCTGCGCAGTTTCCCAGAAACGTACTTCGAAATATTCTTTTGCAAAATAAGCAAGCCACACACCAAATAACCATCACCGAGAACTCTTTTCACTCGCGTGGAGTGCCTCGCTACGCTCACAACGCGTTAATAATGCCGAAACCTAGGCCTCGGTATCGTACGTTACATGCTTTTCATTTTATTTAACTTTAACCCACTTCGCTTTCAAAAAAGTAGCAACGACTCACAATTGGTACGTAACTAATTACACAAAGGTCGACCCTTCTCGTTTCCTTCAGCGCGCGTCGCGCCTGAACTTTCACGCGTGGCTACTAGGCAAATAAGTAAGTACATACATACGTGCGCCAAGCCTGCTACGCGCGCACACTTAAATCGGCAAAGGTCGACGCTGCTAAGCCTACTACGCAGCGCTCAGAGAGAACAGAAACGTGGGTTCTCTCCGTGCCGTCGTCCGTTGCTCAGGCTCAGCAGGTGACACGGTCAGCAGCGGTCACACTGCCGCGACGAGAAGAGAAAGCCAACGCCCAAAACCCACTACGCGCAGCCGTTATATTTCAGATACAGCAGCCAACCAAACAACCCGCCAACGCATTCTGTTCTGTTCTGGCAGATTTGTCGATTTCCGTTCCCGCGTTCGCCTGGTGGCGGTGCACGTGACAAGGTTTTTTTCGTGAATTCTCAGTTCATTGTGCAATAACATGTTGTCACACGTACAGTAAACAAACAAAAAAAATTAAACAAGCTACATATTTACGTTACACAACTCTCTTTTTTGTTTTGCGCTACTTGCGCCACCTAAACGTCGCTTTATGATTTCACGCGAAAATCTCGAAGGCTGTTTAGGCGAGGAGGTGGCGGGGAGAGCTCGATCCTCTTATCGCTGAGTGTCCGCTCTTGGCCAATTTCCCTTTCTCTATGGGCCAGCGTCTTGGGTCCCCAATTCTCAAACTCTCTATTGCGTTGCATGCGGTAGGTGCAACTCCGCGTTTAGTAGAGGCCGTTCATGATGATGATAGTTTCTTGCAGGTGTGTTATGGAGTTATGGCAAGCTGAAAAAGCTCGGCTGTTAAAACGGCCCTCCATTACCGACATGATTTCAGAGCGGTGCGCCAATTTCTCAACCAGATTCCGCACACTGAATTAACCGCTACTTTGCGCACCCACTTACTCTAGACTCCTGGTCATGGCGCTCTGCCGGGCAATGAACGCGCACATGCTGTCGCCCGCGAAATTTCCCTCCGGTTCAACGGGCATGGCGAGGCGACCAGTTGAAGGCGGGGTGGGGGGGGGGGGCGTCCTCTTTTTACTTACAAATACATCCTCCGCCATTATGCGCACGTCCGTCGCATTCACAGTGCGCCACCGCCATCTTTCTAGCGAGAGGGGCAAGTAGTGTTTCGCCAGTTGCAGACCAGCACTTTTCCAAATGTTTTTCCAAAACCCGCACGGCTACGCAGACCGTTGCCCGGGTTGCGGAAGCTCGCCCACGACCTTCCATGTCACGATTCAATGCACTGCAAACATCTTGCCTCCCTTGCCAGTTTTGATTTAACCTTTACGTAACGAGGCGCTGTGTGACGATACTCTTAGCGACGGCCCTCCCGAGGTCCTCCATGTGAAGATACAGCGGGCCCGACTCGTCGCTGCAGTCATCCTAGGGACCCCGGACTAGGGGTTCCTCCCACGCTCTCCATCTTCATACAAACATCAATAAAGTCGTTTTACTTTCTCTCTCCCCGTGTCGGAAATGTCGGTTAATTCGTGGTGGTGCTCCGCATAGAATACTCGTATTAAAAATAACGTGTTACTACCCCTGTAAAACAAAAAAATAAAACGAGCAGCATGGTCACGTTTTCTTTTACTCTTCGTAGAGTGATCAATTCTGAGGCTCTCGATTTGATTATTCGGACAAATTTTATTCTATTTCAAATGGGAACAAGTCGTGCTTGCTGAATACGGCTCAGTCGTTGTTCACGAAGAATGCGTCGACGTCCTTGTCGAAGAAGCGTTCGGGCCCGCCATTCTTCTTCACGCGCAACGAATCCTTGAATGGTCGCTGCCTCACGTACGCCATCTCGGGAAGCGGCGATGCGGCGTGCACTACGACACGCCCGCCTGCCACGGGTCTCAGCACACCTTCCTGGAAAAACAATGGCGAAGCTAGCACTAAGCCGCGCAAGGCTTGAAAGAGCCAAACTAGACCATTCTGAAGACTAATCTGGTTGCCTCTATTGGTTGTTTCTAGGCCTTAGCTAGGCGATGCAGGTTATTCCTAGTTTGCTTCTAGGTTGTTGCTAGGCTTTAGCTATGTGATGCTAGGTAGTTTCTACGCTGATTCTCAGCGCAGAGAGGCGCGGCTTAAACCGCAGACAGTCACAAACACGTCATGGTTGTCCAAAATCTATACATAGAAACTCGCGTTGAAACCAAGCGTTCGCACCTTTCATAGATCTACGGACACGCCGTCGTCGGCGCAGGCCTTCCATCCCGTCGTCGTTGCCTCGCAGCCATTTGTTGGGCTAACTGTGGCCTCCTTCATTTTTAGTGGACCAGTAGTGAGTAGTGGGATTTATCGAATTTCTGTGGCACATAACCCCTTATGATGATCATTTACTGGATCGACTCACAAGGAGCGATTTGCTAAACAGCTTCGCTCTTAAAACTAAAGTAAAGAAGGGGAGGCGCAAAATAAAACAGGGACATCAAGAAGAGACCGACAACACAGGCGACAACTCAGGCGACAACACAGGTGTTTCATTTTGCGCCTCCCCTTCTTTACTTTCAAGATGAACCAACTAGCCCAAATGGCGGTTTCGCTGTTAAAAGTACGACGAGACGATTTGAAATCGAACACACGGGTGCCCCGCAAAACGGAAAGTCGCAAAACGCGGCACAGGACACAATGACACAATGAGTTATTGTAGGCCATGCTGCTGAACCTGAGACACAGGTCAGTGCAGCTGATAAAGCAATTCGTGTGGGACGGCTCTGAGCGTAATAAATACGGAGGAAAAGCCAGCGAGAAGACGTCGCGCTAGTTTTACGAGTCTAGCTGCGATAAACACCAACAAAAAGGAAATAAAACCACGAGAAAAAACTCCAGCCAATACTTTTAACACTTTTGAAGTTTCTGTTTGAAATAGGAAAGGCGTCAAGGCGCCTCAAACTTAGTACACTTTCTTGATTTCGGCCGTGTTTGCCATTTTTTAGGGGCGAAGCTCCTTAAAGCGGCACCCGTTCGTCCCCGTCGTAGTGAGTAACCAGTCTTAACGCTAGTACCAGATCTTGACCTCCAAGGTGGTGCCGGTGGGAGATTTCTCCTCTGCGTTGTTGAACAATAAAAAATTCGCAGCGTGCGCGTTAACTAAAAGCCGAATTCTTCTGTCTCTCATTCCCCATTAGCAGCCATTGGCATGTTCCAGTAGGAAACGTTAGTAGAAATAGAAGTGTAAGTGTTAGCTAAAAGCCGACTTCTTCTGTCTCTCATTCCCATTAGCAGCCATTGTTTACCTCCAAGGTAGTGCCTGGTGAGATTTCTCCAGTGCGTGATTAAACAACAAAAATTTTGTTCAAAACGCTGTTGATTGATGAAATAAAGCAACGAAAGACGCCAGATGTTTTCTAAAAGCAAAACGAAAAGACGCCAGCTGCTTAACGAAAGACGCCAGATGTTTCTCCTCTCCTCTAGTCATTGTAAAGATACGCAGGACACTTTTTATAAACAAAATGCATTTGAAATGGTGATGTGCTTTCTGTCCACGCATGTGGGCAGCACAAATGTTGACCATCATCTCGCTTTGGCTGCCGCTCTCCAGTTCAGAGAGTTAAATTAGAAAATTAGAGAACGTAAGCTCATGCCGGTCTCTTCATCTTTGTGCAAGCCAGTTCTTGGTAAACGTGGTTAAATAAACAGAGACAACTATGCGACTTACAGGTTTCTTCCCCTGGGGTAATGCCTCGCAGGGGACGGTGAAGCATAGGACCATGATAATGGTGACGCTGGCCAACCTTACGAGCGCTGCTTCACAAGCCATAGATGCAAGAGTCAACGAAGCGCTCGGCTCTTGAAGAGGTGGTCCTTAAAAAAGAAAAAGTTGCATACACGTGACCACATCAACCGGGTATGATCATTGTGCAAGCTGCATTTTTCAGCGCTCACCGCGGTGTACGGAGGTGGAAACAATGACCGAATCAATATATACCATATGCACTGTAAATGCATGAACGCATTGTCATTGTCGTCGCTACATAGTGCGGCTTTTGGATTTGCAATATGGCTATTTTTTCAGAGGTCTCGCATAACTTTCTTTGTTTTGTTATACTGCCCCCCCCCCCCCCGCCTGGTCCCAGATGCACCTACAGTATAGTTAAAATAATTCATAGCTCTTTGTATGAATCTTGCAGGCTCTTTTATGGGCAATGCCTAGATATGTATAGATAAGCAAAGTAATGACACTGCCAAATGACGTCAAATGGAAGCAGACGCAAATTCTCAGTCGAGCAACCTTTCGGCACCGCACAAGCACTGCCACAACGTATAAGTTTTTGATTTGTTCATTCAGCATTTGGTTCGTACAGTTGTTCAGTACAACGAGTAGTATACTTCTTTCTGTTTTTAAACCATCCTTATAAGGTTGTATAGCTTTTCTGATCAATAGAAATAGGAAGCAACTTTCTTCCTAAAAATACTGTCATTCTTCCGCGGCATTTTTGTAAAAGGCTCTAGTTCGGGAGAGTGTTGCATGTGTTCTACGAAGTGCAAGGGTCTCTCCACCAGTTAAAAAAAAAACCGGTTTGAGCCACTCCCTAAGACAAAGGGACCAAATTTTGTCAACAAAATATGTGTGTTAAGGAGGTGACTATAACGCGTACAGAAGGTATAAATTAATCAAGAAAATTAAATGGAGAAGCTGGAAGGCCAATTAAGGCATGTGGCACTCAAAAGGTACGGATAATAATAAAGGAAACCAGTGTATATGCATTCACCCACTGCGCAAGTGTGTGATAGCTGAGAAACGTCATGACGTCTTGAGGAAGTTATGTCGTTGTAAAGCGCGTTGGAAATGACGTTTTGTATGGTTCCGTGTTTTCACCGTCCATGCTTTTGCGATTTACCTGCATTATTATGTTACCCTACCGACTAGCTCAGACCGACGCCTCAGTTCAGTTTTAAAAAACTCAATAATAAGCTAAAGGAGAGAAAATTCGTATAACAAAGACGTAATTCAAAGTAGAACTGAAGTCAAGTGCCGCCGTGCAGCCAAACAAGAAGGAATGATCTCTGGTGAATTTAAACAGCGCACAGAAAACTAAGAGTAAAGGAAGGACGACACAGACACACCAAGCGCTGTTATGGCTGATGTCTTGCATGCACCGTAAAACAACCCGACCCCGCATCCGAAAAAGTACGGGGAGTCGAAACTGCCACGCCGAGAAGTAGTGGTAACCACGTGAGCAATGTTCCTAGAAGAGTATCCCTTTTATAAACAGCCCTTTGCTTTTGCCAATCTACCCCTTTTATATATATATTCTTATTTTCATCAAGATTTTCGGACAACTCGCTACACTTTCTAGTTGTAATTATAGATCACCTGGAGTATAGGGCCAGTATAGGCATGAGGGTGTTATGTTGGATGCAAAATAGAAATTAAATTATCTCACGCTAGTTCACGAACGCTGGATGACTGACTCCGATATATAACCAGAGATATCCCTGGCACGCGCGTGCGCCTTGTAGTTCATCAAGCGACATAATATTTTAAATACAAACTGCATGTGTGCCTTTCTTGCAGTACGCGTTGCATTAGCTTGAGCATTCAGTTACGTTGCTAGCGGTAACTGCAATAACTAGCAATCCTCGCACACGTTTTTTTTTTTTGTCAAAAATGTACTTTCCTTCCCTAAATAAACTCCTACACTCATGAACGCACACGTAAGAACCACGCAATGGTTGCGAGTGCTCCTTTCCTGTATGTCACTAACCCGCATGGTATAGCATGGGACGCGTATTTCGAAGGCTGTGGGTTCGGATTCCCGTGACAAAAATGGTGATTTTTCTGTCCACTTTAATTTCTTTTAGTTTAAGTGAGAATCATTGCAATACAGTTAAGAAATTACAAATAATGTCACCTAAGCTTTCCTTGGCTTAATTGTCAGTCGGTTTCATTTGTTGTGTACAATGAAGAAAAACGAGCACCTCGGACACTTCCCCTACTTTCGCACTCCATATCGAACGTTTATGAGTGAGAAAAACTCAAGGCAAGCATTGTTTTTGAGCGGTAACTGTGAATAACTGGAACAACACACTATGGTTTGCGATATTTTCCTTGTAGGCGGCCTGCCGCCATCTATTCTAGAGCCTAGAATAGTCAGTGATGCAAAGTCAACGGCGTCCTGCTGCTTTTGTGAACGCATCACTTCGCTCAACTACCCCGTCACACTATAGCTGTAAACGCTTGCGTGCGCCGTGTCTCGAAAGACGTTTTTGATATTTGGCGGATAGAACTCGATGCATCACACCTCGATATTTTAACGTACACTAACGAAGATTTAAAGGCACATACAGTGTTGTACATTTCTGCACATACAACATCCTATTTTTATAGCTAAGAGGCTGACCCCATTGTATTTTATATGCAATAAAGCGTGATTCATAGGTTGTGCAATCGAAACGTGCTCATTAAAAAAACAGATATTACATGCACCCAGTGCATGTAACTACCTCGATGATACACATTAACTGTCGTTGCCGTTCCATTCTGTGTGCTATTGACTCTCTTAATAAATCTGTCAAAGCGAGACATCTGCAAAGGTACTATCCATCCTACAGCTACTGTAGAGAATTTCCGAAATGACTTGAATAAAAGTGTTTACAAATACGACTATTCCAACTGAAACGTGTTATTACTTCGACAGCGAAGTAATAAGAAAGAAGCACACTTGCAATGCCTATGCAACTAAAACATATGTTCTTTACTTTAACACTTGTTCTTTATGTTCTGACATCAAGTCAAGCATTGAAAAGGCTTGCGTATATAGAGCAAATCAGGGCCGCGCTCTCCGTATAGGCATCTGCGTCTCGGTCCCGTCCGAAGTAGGCCATCAGGTTATTTGCCGAGACACGGGCAACCATTTTCACATAGTAGACCCATTACAAACACGAGCCACCGACTATACAGATAATATCACTGCTTGTATAGCGAAGTTTACCCTTCGTACAAAACAAAAGAAACAGACTTACTGTTTTAACTACTATATTTTACAAGGCAATGTGGAACAGGGTACTTACTGCGTCCAACGGCCACGGGTGCCTTGCAGCTTCGTTCACTTTTTCTATGCGTATAAACAAGCGAACGGCAGTTGTAGTAGTAGTAGTACCATCTGCCACATGGCTCATACCCACTACGGGGGATTGGCCGAGAATTGATCTTATGAAATTTTTTAAGTATTTTGAGTATTGAACGTTCATGGCAATACAAATAAACAAGTAAATAAATAAATGAATGAATGAATAAATAAAAACGTACGCAACAAGGAAAGAGTGCAACAATTGTTTTTCAAACATTCAGATCAGACACTTTAATTGTTGTCCCGAACAGAAATTAGAATAAAAATAATAAAAAGAAGAAGAACAATAATAATAAAAATAAACTTCTTTGCCTTTTCCTTTCTATTGTAAGAATACTCATATAAGTGGGAATTTAAAGTCGTATTAGTTTTGTTTCGTACACACGGCATCAAACGCGTTCTTGTGGCTGAAGCCCAGAGCTGAAGCACAAAAGGTAAACACATTGTCAATTGTGAAGTTTAGCCCCAGGTTAGCGAATTGGATAACAAAAAGATTTTTTTCTTAGTAATCTGTATCGGCGACATGATAAAAAATAGTGCTCTGTTGATTCCATTTCTCAACAAAAGTGACATAGGGGCGATATCGCCAGGCCGGCCCTGTGTGAATATAGATTTAACGGGGGCACACGACGTCGTATTTCGTAACCTAGTTACTAATACTACCAATTCTCTAGTACGACACCACTGGCTCTTCCACTGAAATTTTAAATGACGAAGTTCTGTCCTAGGTGTTCTTAATTATGGCGTCTGCACAAAGTGACAATATTCTATATCTAATAGCAGTTATACTGGCCACTACAGGAAGGACCGTTGAATCAACAGACGTCTTCTTTTTTTTTTCTGTCGACAATATTCGAATTATATATTAATATTGCTCGAACTTGAACTTCAAAAGAGATAATTAGTATTCAATATTCTAGAAATTTCGCCATTGGGGGCCATTGAACTTTAGGTATTAACAGGGTATTTCAATGTTTTACTGAAGGGAATCTTTGAAGGAACCTGACAATAGCCACAACGAAGTCTGCGCCATTCTGTTCGGCTGCATAAACGCGAAAAAAAAAATGTTTACCGCTTGAGCTTATTTCAAATCTTAATTTTTTCTTATATTTATTGCGTGGAATTTGATTATATGCATATCTTCATTTTCAGATATATTCTACTTCTTCAGTTATGAAGATCATGTTATATAGTTTCAACCTGTTACTCTTACTGCTCGCTGCATTAGTATTTCCCTTTGAACAAAATATACGACTACTTTAGAATACATGTCCTTCTCAATGCATGCGTTGTGTTTCTTCTCAATGCATGAAAGTGTTTTATACCGGGGTCCACCAAGGCTCCACTGACATATTTCCGTCACGGATATGATGTTGTAAAATATAAAGACTAACAGATGGCAAAGAAAAAAACTAGAAGGAAAGCTTCCGTCACCGGAACTCGAACTTACGACCCCTCGCTCCGCAATGCGCGGCGCGAAAGGACTCGGCCACAGACGGCGCGTTCTCTTCCATGCTCACGGCGAGCTATTTATATACACCATTTGCCGGTGGCGGTGCTCAGAGATCAGTGGTACATCAGCGTGTTTTCGTTATCACTAGCGAGATGACGCGAAGGGTTCGAAGAGCGCGCTTCAAAGGCCGTCGCCCCACGCGGAGGAGCGCGCGCCTCGACAGGGCGTGGTCGCTCGTGCGCGCGCTTATCTCGCGATCGCGGTGGTTTGTACGTCTTGCGCCCTCACCGCTAGTTTGCGTTCAGAGCACGAAGGTCACATTCGCTCACTGCAGTGGCCGCTTTTTCGAAAGGAGCGCGCTGTTCACACAGAAATAAGTTACAACTGTGACATTTAGTTCGGGCTGATCATGTCTAAATTCCTTCCATGCGTCCTTTCTGTTTGAGGAGCGCGTTAAAAGTTTCGAGCTGCTTGCCGTTCTTCGCGTGACATTACAATTTGTTGCTCTAGCATTCATTCCTTCGCGCTTGGGGCGAAAGAATGCCCAACAAACGCTCAACTACGTCTGTGAAGACACGTTTCACTTTCGTGTTATACCAATTGCTATGACAGAGGGATCAGCCACGTACTTTTTCTCTCTCTTCCTTCGCCTACATGCACCCAATTCACCTTCTATCCTACATCATATTACAAGGCAACAACCGTTCAACTTCGTAACAGAAGGTGGCGTGAATGAGGTTCAACCACAAGGGATATAGAAAATCTAAATGTTTCGGTTTTTTTTCGTTTTTATCTACATACATTATCGTATTAGCGGCAAACTTCCTCAATTCTTGCCAATCCCCCACAATGCATTCTTGCAAGCTATTTACATACTCAGTGACTTCATTGTCAAACGATGTTGCCGGCAAATGGCAATAAAAAAGTGTCCTAAGTTACATTGCGTCCGGTTATCATTGTACATGGTTCCCTCCACACGGCACAGGCTCAACAATATGCCCTATGAGGTCTTATCGCTCTTGAAGAAGTAAATATGTCAGATAGGGTCGCACATACCCAAAAGTGCGTGAAGTCTGCAAGTAATGGCAAGAGAATGTCAATTCTATTTCTGGGTAACTCTCTGAGTCAATTACTACGTCATAATAATGGTCGCACTGCATTTCCAAGTAGTTGTGTACCAATTTTACAGCTAAGGTATACATGCCGATTTATACACACACCTCCAGGCACTAGCTTTCAGTTTCAAATAATTGCCCTCAAATAAGTGCCATTGAAATTTCCGGTGCTGCTGTTCGAATCACAAACGTCGTGGGAACTTCAACTTAAGTTCACGTTTCCACTGGTCTGAAAATCCCCCAGATTGCGGCATTCTAGTTGATAATTGAAAGTTTGTGACTACCATGACAAACGCCCACGTTCAACAATAGTGCAAGATTAATGGTATGAGATCCGCCCCCTTTTCACGAGTCTCAGTTAACAACGTGTATGTTGATGACGAGTATACGTGGTGTTTATGTCGCATGGCCTTGGTCGGACCAATGAGCACCAAAGCAACGCCGAGGAGACACTTCGTTGTAGCTCACTACTCACTTGCAACACATAGTTGTGAATACGCATTACGCTAAGTGAAGCGCCCCTCAACGCTACCATATGCAGCTTCCTGAAGACAAGCCGATGCTCTAAATGTAACTTTTAATAATGTTGCCCATCCTGTTGCATTCGTGTATTTTGGTGAAGCTAAACGATTGACAGAAGGGGTACGTATACGAAATTACTCGGTATGTATATCAAATGTCTTCATTTAAACTTCACTCACTCTTGAGGCGCCGTGAAGTTTCTTTACCCATTTACGCTTGAGGCTTTGTTTTACACGTATACTATAGCTATTTGCAGTTATTACTTGTACTTCCTAAGCGCTTGGACGGTCAGTACGCCTCAGCTTCACGGGAGGCATTTTCGTCGTTAGAAACATGTTCGCATCCGGCAGTTATTTCCTAAAAGCTCCAACGGTACGGCACCGCGGTCCTCGCACGCGCGTCCCGTGGGTGCGTGGCTGCTTCTCGCTCCCGCGTCTCTATACCCGACGCGGTGGCCGCTAATTCTGCTCCTGTATGCGCAGACACAACGGTTGCGGCAACCATTAGGAAGATGAACGGGCACGATTTGTGCGGCCCGCGTGGCGTTTGCGGCCGCTGCCGCGCTGGATTGGAGACGCTTCCCCGACGCGTGGTTTCTGCGAGAGGTAGGCTTACCCGTACGAGGCTCACGGGTATTGCTTCCCCCGTCGATGCGCTCGGTGCACTCGTATACCGTACGCAACAGGGCATGTATATGTATGCGGATGAGGGACACTGCTTCTCCCTGCTACTTCATTCTGGGAAGTGACGCCTCGTGCTGGTTTAGAAACGGCGCTCACTAAGAGCATTGTCTTTCGGTTGAAAATATTTCCGCAAGTTTACCACTGAACAGAAGCGGAAGCATATTCGAGAGACAGTAGAGATTTAGTGCCGGGGAACCTGGGCGGCTTGCGTACCCAAACCCTTTCCTTCCTTTGTACTCCGCTTGTGTGCGGCCGGGAAGCAGAAGAAAACAGGGAGAGTACAAAAGAACGCAAGAACACAGGGACCCAAAAGCTAGGGGTACCCATCACCAATGCTCCCTAACAGGGGGTTTTAGTATGATTTAGTCTTTAGAGGTTATAACGAAAAGGGTGAAACGGGGCATTAGCAGAAGGCAGGCTCTTAAGCGCCCGCTTCGTTCTACGCATGAACGGGCGCCTAAGTGCTGCGCTCTAAAACGCCAGGCCTGCGCGGAGCGCGCAGCACAGTCACAGCGAAAGCTGGAAGAGCAGCCTTTCTAGAGCCCATTCTAAACTCTCTTGGGGAAACTAATACAAGTACACGTATAAGGTATCCACTACGCGACAAATCGTCATTTTTGTGAATTAGGGAAGCCCCCACTGTGCCATGTTTCGTATTTCTGCAGATAAGCGAGGTACCTGCTACACATCTGTAAGGCGTGATGCGCATTTTGTTGATGCTGCATGTGGCTGATGACGATGGAGAATTATGGTTGAGCACTTTGTAGTGTGCGGGAAGCTCTAAACGAGACACCCGTTGCGCAATTAGCATTGCGTGACGTCTGGCTGTTATTTTACTCTTCTGTCACGCTATAGGAAATGTGCATTGAGTTGGTGGCGCCGCGGTGCGGGAGTGAACGAACGCTACTGCAGTGCTCCGCGCAGCAGCCGACCCATGAGCGGAGCCGTGTCAGGTTGTTAGCGGTGCTTTGAAATGTTGCGTATAAATTACCGTGTCCTAAACTGTGCCAATAACTATAAGAACTACGCACCTGGAACACAGTTTTTCAGTTTTCGACCGTGACCATGCCTCAGAAACAGGCGGGAACGCTGCATTAGTGTACGCCGCGTAAAGCAAGTGATCCTGCGGGCACGTTTACGAAGTACGTGTAGCTAGTTCGCTGTGAATTTACGCTCCACGAAAGTGAATTGATATGTTTAGACTGCTGACGGAACCAAGTGGCAGCCGGCAATGTGATCTCGAGTCTGGAGACTACATTTCTTTGGCGGAACCCATCGACAAATCCAGCAATTTTCCTTCGTACGCTGCTGCTGTATTTCCACCGTACCGTAGGTCGTCTAGCGGCGCAGTTCGTAAGCAGGAACAGTTAGGAAGAAGCCCCTCATGCCTGGCAAAATGCGTCGTGGACCGCGAGAATTATAAAATTTATTCCTCTTGTACTGCAGTTGCGCTTAACATGACTGTGCGTGCAAGCGAAGCCGCGCCATGCCGTTATATTGCGCTGCGTGCCAGCTAAGATATCACATCTAAAGCTAGCACGTGACAAAGTTACTCAATGACTCATGCAGCCCGAGCAACGTCTGCGAACTAAGCTGAACTACCGCACGGAAAACTTCTCGGAACTGTCACGCATTACTAAATGCAACACTTGTAGTTCGGCTATATATCGTACGTTTTTATTAGCGCCCATCGCAAGGGGTTGTCTAACACACGTCAGACACAAATGTCATCATTTACTCAACAATAAGCAGGCAAAATGACAAGAAAGAATGCACACAAACGTCGATGGTGGCGGCCTGTGCTTCGAGGCTTACGCTGGCCTGCCGCATAAATCGCCCTTTCAAAACACTCCGTCCCAAGTCCGTGCTTTCTGTCACATCGAAAACATCATTGATTACGTATAATCTGTCCTTTCCCTTTGTCTGAGGCCCTAAAAGAATCCGGCACTGCCAACTTTCTGAAAGCCTAGCCGTTTTATCACATGCAGACGGAGAGACGATGGTTCGTGGCACGCCAGTTGACGAGGAAGTTGCCGCAACTGGCCACTCGTGGCACTGGCGGCGCATTAGTGCAGTAATGTCACTGTAACGGGAAAAGTACCGTGTTCGTTTTCTCTTCGCCGCCGCGCCGTTTCGGCGGCTTCGCCACACAAATGGTCCAGCTCGCTCGCCTCGCTATAGTGTCTCCCAGGCGCTGACGCACGGCGCTTTGGAGGGTGATTGTTTTGATAGCCTCAGAAAATCGTGCAGGAACATTATGACATCCCGTATCGTTTTGACACTTAGTCGCAAGCCTGTCGAGGCATCCAAGAATGCCTGGGTGCTGCGCTTTTGGGTGAAGAAACCGGAGGTAAACGGGCAAAGCCCTCTTTGCTATTCCCAGCGGGAAAAAGGATGCCAAGCGACGGGCTGTGTGGCTGCACAGAACACGGCGGGAAAAATTTGTAACCACGACTGATACCGCCTTAGAGGCAGGCGTTTCGTTGAGAATTCGCATATATGTTGTTTCGGGGAATGTTTGCGTCTCCCCTGCACTAGTGCTGCTTGTCTCGCGTGGTTGCCGCAGAAGGTTCATGCACAATGATATTGCTGCTGGGCAGCTCTTAGTTATGTTTGGCGCAAAAGTGACGCCTTTGGGCTCACATATATTGATCAGCGCGCCATGAGAACAGACTGTTACAGATTGGTATTGCGTGAAGTGACTGTATGGCGAACATAAATAACGGGTGATAACATGAAAATATAGGCACGCATGTCATGAAAGGCATGATTTACATGCTATGCTCGCCCGGCCACGGTGGTCTAGTGGTTATGGCGCTCGACTGCTGAACCGAAGGTCGCGGGATCGAATCCCGGCCACGGCGGCTGCATTTTCGATGGAGGTGAAAATGTGAGGCCCGTGTACTTAGATTTAGGTGCACGTTAAAGAACCCCAGGTGGTCGAAATTTCCGGAGCCCTCCACTAGGGCGTTTCTCACAATCAAATCCTGGTTTTCGGACGTTAAACCCGAGATATTATTATTACATGCTGTGATCATGGTGCACTCGCGGCCGGTTCGCTGGTTTGATAGGGACCAATATAGGTATTGCGTGATGTCACTATATGCCGACATAAATAACAGGTGGTAACATGAAAATAATGGCACGCATGCCATGAAGGCATGATCTACATATCGTGCTCATGATGCTGACGCGGCCGGTTTGCTGGCTTGAATTGATATACATACACCAAGATTGGCATTGCGTGACGTAGTCACGTAACGTGGTATTTATGACGAACATAAATACCAGGTGATAACATGAAAATAATGGCACGCATATCATGTAAGGCATGATTCACATGTTACCACCTGTCACTAACGTTCGTCATACAGAAATATCTCGTCATATCAATTTTGTATATATGCATTTCATTAAACGACCGCCAGCGCCCCGAGACCATGTCATGTAAATCATGTTTTACACGGGATGCCTCTCATGGTTTGCACGTTATAATCAGTAAGTTGTGTTCGTCATACACTCTTGTCACGCCATATCAATTTTGGTGTGTATCAAGCTAGCAAAGCGGCCGCGAGCGCACCATGAGCGTGGCATGTAAATCATGCCGTACATGGCATGCATATCATTATTTTCATGTCATCACGTGTAATTTATATCCGTCATACAGTCACGTTATGCCATACCAAATTAGGTGTACATAACATTAGCGAAACGGCCAGGAGAGCACAATGTCGTGGGCAGCTAGAGATAGATAGATAGATAGATAGATAGATAGATAGATAGATAGATAGATAGATAGATAGATAGATAGATAGATAGATAGATAGATAGATAGATAGATAGATAGATAGATAGATAGATAGATAGATAGATAGATAGATAGATAGATAGATAGATAGATACGTTCCCTTACAAAAATGGACATTGACGGTCTTTAAACGTTTAACCAACGATCTACCAACTTTAGTGACGGGCTATGGACTTTCACGTTCTATTAACATACCGTTAAAAGAAAGCTGATTTACTTTAGTCTAAAGACAATTTCTCTAAAGAAAGTTGCTTTACATAAGTCTAAAGACAATTTCTCTAAAGAACGTGAAAATAATGTTTGTTAAAAAGATCTCAGTGGCGTAGCCCTGGGAGGTGTGCTGGGGGTTTCAACCCCCCCCCCCGCCCCCCAAGCATTGCAATTTTTACATTTTCCATGTGTGTACACGCCTCCCCCACCGGGCCCCCACGCCAGTGGCGTAGCCAGGGGGTGGCACATCGGGCCCGTGCCCCCCCCCCTCCTCGAAATCTTTTTTCTCCGATGGATAGAGCTCACAAAATGACACTCGACCACACCTACCTGCCCGGACCAATGTCGGATCAAGGGCGTACACCTCCGCCCCCCCCCCCCCCCGCAAAACAAATTTCTGCCTACGCCACTGCCCCAAGCACCGCAACTTTTACATTTTGCATTTTGTACGCGCTCATATACAAACAGAGGTAAAGGTCGTCGACCCCTCCCCCTCTCCCCCGTCCCTGAAAAAAAAAGAAGCTGTGGTATACACCCTTGATGATGGTCATGTTCTTACTTCATTGCCATCAATTGTACATTCTGTCTGTGATTGTGTATTTATTTATATTATCCTTTACATATATATATATATATATATGTATTAGGGCTGGGCAGAGATACTCAGAAAAGTATTCCGGAATACAGATATCGAAATACATGAACTGGAAGCCTAAAATACAGATACCGAGATACATTTGCCTTTAACGTAACGGGATATTTCGGAGATACTTTTGCAATAAGACGAAAAAAGTATTCCGGAATACAGATACAGCGATACAGATACTGGAATACTTTTTATTTGAAGGATGCTCATACTACGCAAACACACTTATTAGTGCAGCATAATGTTGTAATTAAAGTTACAGCGCATCGAAACGTTCAGTTCACTTATTTATTTACTACAGTACCCTCAGCGCCATTAACACATTGCAGGGGAGGGGAGTGGACAAAGTATATAATTAGTAACAATGACATAATTACAAGTATCAATTGCAATAAAAATACACTATTTTACAGCAACAGTAACAAGGATTGGACACCGAAATCGACATACTTGGCGAACGAACTGAGCTATGCTAGAAATAGCACACTTGAAGCAGATCACTAGAATCACTAATGAACACCAGGGAATTGAGAAAAAGCACACATTTAATTTTGAAGATCTTCTTTGCTGAGAAGGTTGCTGTGCAGGCTTCTCAAATAGGCTGTCTTCTAACAGCGTCGGTTCAGCCTCAGCACAAGACTCACGAAAGAAAAAAAGTCTGTCTAGCGGTGAAGGCGAGCACAAATTCGTGTTATAGTGAATAAATATCGCCTTCATAGCCGGATTGCCCTGCAGCGTGGTGATATCTCTTCTCGGGTCATCTAGATACCGAAACGCTTCCGCCCTCACTTGGGTTGTTCTGACTGTTCAGAATCCGAAGTCGGTCCCCATCTTCGGAATCCTCAGCCGTTTGACCCTGTCGGCTTCAATGAAGCTTTCACCACCACCGACGCTACCACCACCCATTTCAGAAAGCCGCAACAGGCGAAGTCGACTCCGGCGGCGGGGGAGCCTGCTACCACAAAGACTGTTTCACGCATGTAATCAATTAGGAACGCACCCTGACATTGGAGAGGTGGCTGGAAGCGCGTCAAACATAGCCATCTTCTAGTCACTTCCACCGCGACTACGGGAACTGCTTTTAGAAGTGCCGCCGCTTTGAGAACTGAACGCACACGAAGCATTCCAAAGCCTGTTCTAAGGCGGTATCCGCGCGGGGGGTCGCGAAGTAATGGCTTGCCACCCGAAAAAAATTAGGCGTGCTGCACTGACCTTGAGAGACAGCGACTTTCGTCGGCAGAGGCCGACAACACTGCCCCCGCGATTCTGCCGTCTGCGGCGTCGCGCGCTTTACCACATGGACCATTCTGTGCTTGAGGGGAAACCATCGCCGCCCTATCTGTCGGCGACCCGCGGCGCTCCTTTGCGTGTCTTCGCACAAAAAAGCAAAAAAAAAACGTCATTCCCCCATTGGAAACACGCCTCAACTCATTTCCGACACAAAAAAACAATGTAACGAGATACCCGTGTCCTGCAAAGTATCGCGATACAGGCGATACATCGTAAATGTATTTCACTACTGAGATACAAATGCATTTTTCAAATGTATCTCGATACAGAAATACAGATACTCAAAAGTATCTCTGAAATACTATCGCGATACTCTTGTATCGCGATACTGCCCAGCCCTGATATGTATATATATATATATATATATATATATATATATATATATATATATATATATATATATATATATATATATATATATATATATATATGCATGTATATATGCCTGGTGATCTATATAATAATGTATAATTTACGTACATTCAGTGCATGATAATATTACAATGTACCTTCCACTCCTGTACGTAATAGCCCTACAACAGGGCTGACAGTATTAATAAATGAAAATGAATGAGATGATCCATGCGGCAGCCGCGACCTGGATTCGATCCCGTGACCTTCGGGTCAACAGTCGAGCGCCATAACCACTGGACCGTGGCGGATGTATATATATATATATATATATATATATGTATATATATATATATATATATATATATATATATATATATATATATATATATATATATATATATATATATATATATATATATCGTCTCATAATATATGCGCGCGCGCGCGCATACACACACACACACAAATTACGTGTAAAGTTTCCATGCACCATGCTCAGACCCCCAAGTATTTTTTTTCTCGTACCACTGCCTTAATAAAAGTTGTATTTGGTATCTATTTAGTTTGACATAAGGACTATGAATCATTACATTAAAATCTCGCGTGTATACGTGTGCACCAATTGAATAACTTTAATTCACAAGATATATACGTTTTGTAGCAATTATTAGCGTCCTTGCTCACTTGTTCAAGATAACGTTCCCTGTAGCTGCACCAGACATTTCAAATTTCGCGCGCACATTCCAATTTTTCTTTTTTTTTTTTTTGCAAAAGTCGGGACATTGTACGCATCATATATATTTTGTATTTACGTAAATGCTTTACGTAAATTTACAGGCAGGAATAAATATTTTTAGTTAGGATTAAAAAATAATGGTGCACGAATGCGGACCGGTTGACGTCTGCGGGACTGAAGACTCCTTTGCTTGTTTGTTGCTCGTCGCGTCCATGCCACTTCCCAAAAAGCCGAGTTTGAAGTTGAATTTTCTCTTGTGTGAATGGTGCTTGCGCTCTGTGCTCGTGTTGTGGGTTCTGCCAGTGCTGCTTACTACGAAGACTCAAGCGAAGACCTGCTGCTTCACATCGTTGAGCCGTCGCCGAACGAAAACAGGTACGTGAACGTTGCTGCTGTCAGCGCTTTGTTTACACCGTGAGCGGGATAATAACGCTGTTAACTATGTTTTTCTTGACTAGTAGACGATAAGTGAGCTTTTGTTAACGTAGCGAGCCTGTTGGTGTGTATCATTTCATCAGGATCAAGGCAAAGTTTTGTGATGTTAGGTGCAGGCGAACTTTTTTGTTTGTTTGGAGTGTGAAGCGAGTGTGCGCATGCGCGGCTGTGTTTCGGCGGTGGATTTGAACAGAGTTGTGGTGGCGCTCTCCTCTGTCGGCAGTGGTGTTGGAAGGGGGGGCCCTGCTCGCGATGAATCACTATTTTGGTTTAATAATTGTAGGGCGGGGACGGCGCCTGCGTGTAAGCGTCGACCGTGTCTAAAGCGCGTACGCTTCAGCGTGTCGGTAATTCATGGTGAATTTTCTAGCGCACAAAACGAACAAGGTCGGAAAAGAATGACGCGGTGTCCGCGTTGTTTTTTTTTTCGATTTTTCGTTCGTTTTGAGCGCTCAAAAAGTGAACGTGTCTAAGAAAGTTCCATACGCTGCGCGTCCTCTTTTCAACAGCTACAGGATCGTTATGTGACTACCGTCAGAGACGTGTTTACCTTGCGTGTGACCAAACGTGTGTATGTGTATGCATCCGCAAAGGCACGTCTTTACCGTGATATTCGTGTTAATGCGTGTGCTTGAGCTTACGCTTAGGTGTTAATACAGCCAGTTTAGTTAAATTCGGACCGACGTTTTAATTCACCCGCAACATAGGTACCGATAGGTTGCCTGATGCGGCCGGCAGCCGTGTCTGTTGAGCCGTTAGGTGAACTGTAGTCGAACGGATCCTTGTCTATGTGTGGCCGAATAGCCGTATCATAACTGTGCAAGCGCTAGGTTGAGCATTAGGGCATGCGCTCGAGCACAATTTATTTGATTCTGCTTGTTTCCACCATATTTAGCTTTAATGATTTTGTTCTGGTTATTAAGAATTGTATGCGCGTCGCCCCGCTTTGGCGTCAAAACTTCGCTAAATACCTTTACGTCTACGAACATTATAAAACACAGTGTGTAGCACGACCTCCAATGACATTTTGTGATGATGACAAGGCTAACGGTCTATCGGATATAGTAAATTCTCTAGGCATACTCTACAGATGTTAAAGGGGTCTGTGGTATGTGCAGCATATGAATATTTTATTTATTGGTGAAAACTCAATAAAGTTATGCATACTTCACGGTACGCATGCGTAGGTCATGCATGTGTTGCTGCTCAAATGTAAAATTAGACAATGTATTTATGTGAGCACACAACAGATCTAGACTGCCTTTTTTCAAGCTGGTGGCATTGGAACACTTATACAACTTCAAACATCAGTTGCACCGAATGCTTATTGTGTGTTGCTAAATTGCGGTCAGTAGCTTCCAGGATTCTCGGTGCCGGGGGTTGCTAAAGCTTGCGTGCTTTATTGTGATGGCATGGGGTTCAAGATTGACGCCTTGGAAGTCTTAGCATTTGCACCTTTTTCCCCATACGGCCTGTGCTGCTTTGGTGAGGAGTATTGCCTTTTTTAGCCAACCATAATCATGGAAACTAATGACCACAATTTGGCAGTACACAATAGTCATTTAGCGAACTGAATTTCTGACATTATATAATCGTCCCATTGTGAGCAGCCTGAAGAAAGCTACATTAGTTGTATTCACAAGTTAACACGTAATTTACTTTTAGATGTTACCTGCAATGGATGCATGATGAATGTGCATACCGTCAGGTATGTGCAGTGGTATTGTGCTTTTGTGCAGTAAATAAAATTTCATATGATGCATATTGCATTGCATTCCCTTTAAGAAACACATCATATGAATATCATAGTATATCTACAGAAATACAAATGTACCTGTGTGGATGCACTGATGCACACGTTTCGCCGCAAGAACAGAATTTACCGATAGCAGCCAATGACATTACTCACACACAGAATTTAACTTTCAATTACACGTGGTCAACACATACAGCTCACAGGGGGCATCTTTGCTTAAGAGCTGTAGCTCTGCGTTGGTGCATGAGTGAGCTAAAAAGGGTAAAGTTCAGATCTTTGATATCAAATGTATAAAAAGTTCTGCCAGAATGCGCTTTTTGTTGCATTTATTCTTAGCATGCCCTTTTTGCATTTATCATTGTGTGGAGTCAGATTTTACTGAATATGTTGGCCGTGCACTGCATTTGTACCGACACAGAACTAAGAAAATTCCAGCATGACGGGAGCATACTGTTATGTTACACTCTTGCTTGTGAAACTTTTGGTCATTATTCCCGTTTTTGTTTTAGGCTTCCGGGTATGAATCTACTGTAGAGAACGAACACCGTGGCCCCACTTCTGTCGAAGGAACCAGAGTCGCCTGGGCAGCTGAAGATGGATTGTGCCACCAGCAGTGAAGAGCTGTGATCTTGTCATGTGCAACTGTATGAACAGTCATGTTAAGTTAATCTAACACCAATTACATTACCTTGTCAAATTTTGTGATTTTGTAATGCGCAAGTTTATACACAGTTACATAGAGTGAAATGTAAATACGCCTTGGGCGAGTTTGTGATCATGCAGTTTGGCGGTGTTTACAGCACATGCATTCGACAAATATTATCACTCTCTTACTTTTCTTTCCTTTTTTTCAGTTGTGTATGTGCACTGTCAACAGCGTCAATATGCTTTTTTAACTTCTGATGCCTATAATGCAAATTTTTATGGTTCCAGTTTATGGTTCTTAACCAATATGTATGAGGGGAAGTCAAGAAGTAAAGACACATTTGAGAAATGGTACACTTATTCTAATGATAGAAAACTGAAGCATACATTATTTTTTCTACATTACCTGCCTGCACTTCAGCTCACTTTGTGCAATGTTTCACAAGTTTCTTGATTCCGTCGGGAAAAAAAAATTTTTTTTGGTTGCACCTGTAACCAATTTTGCACAGCATCATGTCTTCTGCGTCAGTAGCGAATCTTCTTCCCCCGAGTGCTTCTTTCAATGGTCCAAATGTATAAAAATCGCTTGGAGCCAGGTTTGGACTGTGTAGTGGGTGTTCCAGCAATTCAAAACCCAACTTCTTTATTGTTTGGCAGTCCTCTTGGCAGAATGTGGCCGAGCGTTATCTTGCTTCAGGACGACACCGTTTCGCAATTTTCCATGACAATTGGATCTGATTGAAGGTTTCAGTTTCGTTCGAAACACATCACAATATTTCACACTGTTCACAGTTTTGCCTCTTGGGGTGAAGTGAACGGCTACGACACTGTCCTTGTTCCACAATAGTGTTAGCATAATCTTATGAGCTCATGGTTGACGTTCAAGTTCCTTAAATTCAGGTGATTACTGTTTCTAAATTATGCTCGCAGCTTTACCTTCCGGTTTGTGATGATGTACCCAAGTTTTATATACAGCAACAATTTGCTCTAAAAAAATTCCATCTCCCTCACAACGATAACGAGTCAAATGTTTACGAGAGAGATGTCCAAACTTTGTGCCTTATGCTGTGCTGATAATTCATTTGGGACTCACCTTGCACACACTTTAGAAAACTTTAGCCTGTTTTGTCAGATGGAATACGCTAAACCAAAACTGATATGTAAAGTATTGGCGATTTCGTCCACTGTGATTCGTCTGTTTTCCATCATGATACCCTGAAACGTCGGTAGCCTGCTCGATCTTTCTGTCACATAGTTATTCCATGTTCGACACACACTATCGATTCGGAGATCTTGCTTCGTGATAAACAAATGTCACCATAATGTGCTTGCATTCGACGAATAATTTCTGCAGGTTTAACACCTTCCGCAGAGAAAAGCGAATCACTGCCCTCATTTCCTCCCTGGTGAAGATCGACAATGGGACTGCCGTGCTTAACAGTCTGCTACACTCTGAATAAAGCATGAATAAGAGTGACACATTCTAGAGAAGTGTTGCAGACGACACTAATCCAGTGCTGGATACTATACTCGGCGACAACTTATCTTGACAGTGAAGCCAAGGCTACGGAGCCGGGGCTTCCGCACATTCGTGTGGCTCCGCAAGTAGTGCAGCAGCTTGCGGCTGATTTCGGTTTTGCTCGCTCACATCGTTCACACGTTTAAAAAAACATATACACAAAAAAATGTGAATGGGAAAGACATTTCGATTGTTCAGTGTACCTTTTACTGTCATATTACGAGTATATTTTTCTTGGAGAACTAAACAATGTGTTTGCGGCCGCACGCTGACCCAATACATCATAGACGCCTTGTTTACTTCGGAAAACGGCCATGCTGAAAAGGTGGTGCTGTCTAAGGAATAGAAAGAACAGGAAGGCATTCTTGCAAAGTGAGCAATAACTGTATTTTACCTACGACTTTCCGCCACTGTTTCAGTCTCATAATAAATGAAGCAGCATTTATTTCAGTAAGGCAAATGAGAAAATTATCAGCAAACTTAGTACTATTTTTTAGCGCGGTAGCAGGCATGCGTTTCGGTTCTGTAGCTTCCACAGTGCTGTCAAGAAAAGTTGTTGCCGAGTGTAGCAGTGTTAACAAACCCTAGTGGGAGAGATAGCAAAAGTCGCTTTACTTTTTTACTTCCCCTCGTATATATACATCTGATTATCTTACAAATAATTTTTATTGATGCAAGTGGTCTTTTCCATAGTATTGTCGTTTTGCCACGCTGTAGGCAGTTTATGCATTAAGTAGCTTTTTGGAAGTTCAGTGCTCTATCAAGACACTAATAGTTAAAGGTGTATACACATGTTGTGCTAAAAAATAAACATCTCTGAAAATTGTGTTCACTTATTTTGGTCAGTTGGACAGGAACTTTGCTAACATGCGTCAGACCTTCAGTCACTAACTTCCTGTGTGAACATTTGTGGACTTTACATATAACTTAAAGTTTACAGTAAACTTGATGTACCTAACACAATGTTAAGCATGTGGTGCATTTAAGAACTACATTATGAAAAGCTTTATTGCACATTATTGTACATTACCGCAACATTTATTACAGCTATATTTCCTGCTTGAGATCATCCCACTTTGGGAGGATGGCCAAATGTAAATGTAGGCCCTTCCATAACGCAAGCAGGGTGACTAGGGCACGCAGCACAGAAGCGCCTGCATTTACATTCGGCCGTTCTCCTAAAGTAAAAATAATCTCCATTAGGCAAGATGCATCAACAAAGCTTCAATGACCAATAGTCAACGAAACATTGGTAACAGGTATTTAGGACGCTTAAAAACAGTGTCATTTTCAATTCAACATTTTGTTGGCATCTATTGAAAGTTATAAAGGAAATTTCAATTGGTTATCGGTGGTCAATAGTCGACGAAATGTTGGTTGCTGGTATATAAGACGGTCTAACGACTTTCAATATACCGTCGGTAGGTTCTATCGACTTTTCCCAATAAACTGTCTATTGACGGTTGGTACAAATTTTTGTAAGGGTTCAAAGTCGCAGAAGTTCGCTGAGAAATGCTTCGCATGTAATAAATACCGACAGCCGAGCGCGTAAATGCCGCGCAGTTCGCACATATTTATCCCATTAGTACGCGTGCTTGCGCGTGTAGGCAAGTGAAAACTGCCACTGTTTCTTTCCTAATCAGTTAGAGAACAACGGTATGATTCATTCGGGGCTGCAAAAGCGCACGCAATGCGCAAAAAATGCGTCACTCCGCGTGAAATCAACACCGCGCCGCCCGCAGCTACGGCCGCGCAGGACCAAATATGGTGGTGGGCAGGACGGTCGCGGTACCTTTCCCGTTCCAGTGACTTTATGGTGCAGTGGACTGTTGCGCCATCTGTATACGTGCTGCACGTTTCCCACATTACACATGTTAACTCAATTCCTTGCCCGACATGACGCCTGTATAGGGCCTGCAGTTTCAAGCACTAGCGTGACTCCGTGGTGGAATACTCGACTGCCACGCAGGGGGCCCTACTTCAAGTCCCATCCGATCCTGGATATATTTATTTATTTCATTTTTCTATCCTGAAATACAGCCAACTAATGCATGTTCATTATGCGCAGATATCGCTAATCTCGAACATATGCTCTGGCGGTGCCCCGCGTTACACGGCGGCGAAGTCATCACGCCGTCAAAATGGGAAGAAGCTATTACAAGCTCCGGACTCGAAGCACAACTATGGGCAGTCCAACGGGCCCGCGACGCAGCAGAGAGACTTGGTCTTTCTGTTCCGACGTGGGAGCGGCCCGCAACGTGCTAGGGCGCGTTCCGAGGGACCGAAATAAAGTTTATTCATCCATCCATCCATCCATTTTTTCTTATTTCGCGCGATAGTGGTTAAGGACACCGGTGGCGGCTGCGGACAACTACCCCCCTGCCGTTGTGACCTGATAACAGCTTTCGCTGTAAAAATTGACTGTTTGGTGCGGACACCATTGGCCCATACTTTTGTGACAGCGACGTTGGTGAGACCATCACCATCAACGGCGAGCGCTACGGAAAGATAACCGATTTAGTTTGACCGAAATTGAACGCTATGGTCGCAGACGGTGTGAGGTTCGTGCAGAACGACGCTACGTGCAACATAGCGGATGTAACGATGGACATTCTGCATGGGCGATGTGAGGGCGCGAGTAACTGTCGCAGAGGTGACCTGAACTGCCCAACAGGATCATGCGATTTGATCAAGCTATACTTTTTCTTGTAGGGTTTCTTGAAGTCGCAGGTCTGTACCAATAAGCGGCAATCATCCCTTGCCCCATGCCCATGCAAAAAAAAAGGAAGAAGAAAGAGAGAAAGTGTCTTCTAATGCTCTTGCCGAACATTCTGTATCAAAAGGGACACGATATATTGGCTGCGCCAGTGCGCATGTGCTAGCTACTGAAAGAAACCTAACCTCGCGACTTCATCTCGAGTCATTACTAATGCAAAACACTGATACCACGCTGAGCCTTTATACCATAAAGGATGTGTCATCTTCATGTGAATAATAAAGTCTTTTGATTGACTTATAAAAAAACAGCAATGACGGAAGCCTTCCTTTCATTTATGCACGCTGTGCGCGCCATCTGTTTGCGCGTTCTTAAGCACCCCCCCCCCTGAACAGGAGGCCTCCGTACGGGAGCCGAAACGTCATGTTATTTTAAAATTATTTTTGGTCGTCGTCTTCCTTTTACCTTTGTCCATTACCCAGGCCATCGCTCAGATTAAGCTGGACCGACGTGGAAGAGTTATTAACAGTTGTACTACTAGGATACCTGCCACCGTGAGCAGTCGCGGCGGAAATTTGAACGATGTTATATTCCATACAGAATGGCATACATGGACCTTTAAAATAAAAAAAAAGTAATTTCGTAATAAGCTCACACACAGCTTGGTTTATTCCACTTCAACATCGACCCGCCCTTAATGGAAAACCCTATACTAGTAACCTCCCTGGGAAGCGCTGACGCCGATTTGCGCACATGTGCACAAAATAGATCGACATCAGAGTGGGTCAGAGAAAAAAAGAATATGAGCCCTTCCCCATCGGGAAAATGGCGGCAAGCGAAGTTTGGCGTGTGCGTGCCTGGCCTAGTATTTTTTTCTGTTTCTATGGCATGGCGCAGGGCTCCCTCCTAGTTTTTTCCGTCCTCCGTGCCGGGAATGGGACCTTCACCCTCGTGTTTAGCAGTGCAATACTTCTGTTGCTACAGGAAGCAAGGAAGGTCATGCGTGAAACAATGAAATACAACAATGAAAGGCGAAAGCTTGAAATGACAAATGACCTCGATAAAAGATCAGATTGCCATATCAGAAACAGCTTATCGCCCACAAGCCTGCGATCGAGCGAGCATCAGTTATTGGAAAACTGCGCATACAAATACGCATGCGACCGGCGCACCTTCGAGGGTCGCATTTCTGCACACCCACATGTTGTAGCGTTAGCTACACTGGCCGAGCTGGAGTAGTTTCGCGTAGCTGTCCCAGAGCCGTGCTGCGCATGCACGAGAAGCAGTGACATCACACGGCGCACAGCTGGCGCACCGGAGCCGCCGCCGCCGCGCGTGTCTCGCAGACCTGCGCATTCCAGAGGAGTGACGCCATAGCCGCGGCAGACATACTGACGCCGGCGCGCTTCCAGCTATGCGCCTCCGTTGCGCAGCGGCCGTCTGACGCTGCACCGGCCGTTGGGGCCATAGAGACGGCAGCGTGTTACTACACTGACGACCGAGCCGTCTTTGTGGCAATAGAGAAATGGCGTTCAGCAAAAAATTAGTATACATGTGTCAGGTAATGCGTATAGCAAGCGTGTGTCATTGAAGCAGCAGTAAGCATGATAATCAAGCTAATCTTAGACAAGCAGGAGAGCTAAAAATAATCAGCTGAACCTTAGCTCACGCTACGTATATCCTTGCATAGCCTAGCTAAGCCACTACAATTTTTTTGCACGCTCGCCGGCGCCGGGCTTTTCGCGAACGATGCCCGCCGCCACCACTGAAATCTGTAACTCATAAAAGGTTCGCCTAAAGCCTGCAGCCGAAATCCTGGTTGTTATTAAGAGAAAAAATCAACACCATCTTCCCAAAGGGAACCCTGATGGGATGCGAAGCACCAGCGTTGCGCGCGGGTGGCGTCACGGGTTGAACGGCGCTAACGTGGGTGCTGCGGTGAGCGCTGGAAGATTCGTTTAAAGCGATGGCTGGCGTAGGTCTTGTCGTTTCTTCAGAGTGGACACGGGCGCTGGACCGGAGCTGGCGCGCGTTTCGCCTTGACTTCCACGGCCTTGTGATCGGTGAAGTGCACGCTGAGAGGTTCCTGCAGACATTCGACGTCGAAGTTGGCAAAGACCAGATCGATGCACGTTCCCCTTATCGTGGTGGGTAGTTTCCGATCCGCCGACACGCACTTCAGCAAGTGCACGTCGCGCATGTAATCGACGAGCCATTCTCCTCCTCCTCCGCTGACGTCAACGTTGAAGTCTCCCGCGACTATAAGAGGCGCGCGTCGACACGTCTCGCCGCAGTCAGTCAGCGTCTCCTCCAGACAGCGCTGAACCTGTTCCTTCGGCAGGTTGGGAGCGAGGTACAGCGTCAGGTTTATTGCGCGTGAACCGACGGGTCGCCGGTGTAGCGAGCGGCGGTCGCGGTAGCGGAGCGAGCAGCAGGTGTTGTGGGCGAACGGACGAGGCGGCAGCTGCGGGCGCTGCGGCGAGCGCGCGGCAGGCGAGGGAGAGAGTGAAGTCAGTGCGCACTGCGAGGGGAGCGTGACGTCAACGCGCAGCTGCGGCGTGACCTACTTGGCACCGCTCCAACACCTGCGGCGAGGGGAGCGCGTTCGTACGGACGCACGGAGGGACAGCGTTACACAGGCTAGTCAAAGAGCTGCTTCGCATCTAAAATTGTACCTGGTCAAGTGAAGTCATGAGTAGGACACATAACCGATGGTCGTTTAGAACAACGGGCTGGATACCAAGCTATTGGAAGCGCGGCCAAGGACGACAAAGGGTTAGGTGGAGCAAAGAAATTGAGAAATTTCCACGCATAAGATGGAATCAGCTAGCGACGAACAGGGTTAGCTGGAGATCGTTGAAAAAGGCCTTCGTGCTGCAGGGGACACAAGATAGGCTGACGATGATGAAAATAAGAGAATAAAAATAATTATGATGACGATGGATCGTCATGCCTGAAGAAGCAATAACTTTACTTCGTGAAAGAGAAGCAAAAATACGCTAATTTATTGACATATTTTGTCTTGTTTCTACCGTTTCTCACCTCTTAAGTATTTTAGTGACATTTTCTGATATCTCAGTTCTCCTTTATTCTTGTTCAATACAATACGTCATGACGTTGGCATGAGCAGTGCAATGCCCCTGAGACAAATCTTACTGGCTAAATGGAGATGTCGGCTTCGCTTCGTCGTTCTTGTAGTCAAACGCGCGCCCAGTTTCTTTAGGCTTTTTATTGAAATGTCCGTATGCGGCGCATGTACCACTGCTATACTCTCGGGCAACATTCTGTGTCTATGGAGCCAAAGCTACGGAGCGGGAGCGCTTTTGTACATGTGCTGCTGCATGCATTCCCAAATTTAAAATGATGTTTTGTGTTGCGATAGTTTGAATTCCTAAATAAAAATTTCATTTTTAGCATCTACATACACAACACACTCTAGCTTTTGCCTTTGAAAAACACATTGTTTTATATTTTAGTACAATCTCTCACGTTTTCCTTCTGCAATAGCCATTGCAGCCAACGCATACATTGATATAACGTTTGACCTTTGCGCATGATAACGTCGTGCACGAAGGTCAAGCTCACTGTACTAAAGCTGCTAGAGGAAGTAACTGCACTAAGAGGGGGAAACAAGAGTACCCGTTAGCATTTTTTATGAGTCACGGCTTGCCACATAAACTCTCTTTAAAAATACACCGTAACTCCCTTTAGGAGCCCGACTCTCTGGAAATAGTATGATGACTTCCAAAAGAGAGTCACCGTGTATCTTTGAATATAGTTAAATATGTAGCAAGTGAGGACTCACCAAAAAGAGTAAAACGTACTCTTCGTTTTAACTTTTAACTTACAGCGCAGACTCATCGATAGACGTGCAACTACAATGTCTTACTGAAACTAGAAATCTCAGTCACTCATGGATACTTTATGGCAGGAAATTTACAATTTATGCGGACATTCGAGTGGAGAACCGGAAAGTTGTTTTTATGATTTTTTTCACAATGCGCATACAATGCTCGCCTGCTGTCGGGTTTAATAAAACAGAGGATACGCAATTATTAGCAATATTTATTCATATTTCCATTTTATTTTTATTGTCTACACCCTTGGTGCAAGGCGGTGGCACTTCGTGCCGTTTTTTTTTTTATTTCGTATTCAATGACGAGGCGTTTATTGCGAGCCAAGCGGCCTGTCTATTTGCGACCTAGGCGGGTCAGCTGCAGTGTCGCTGAGGTCGGCAAGAAAGAGGGGCACCGAGGAGCCACGTTTGCCCCGAGCGCCCACGAATCCCGGTGGCGGCTCGAGGATCACGTCGTGACGCCGGCCACGAGCACCGACGAAGCCAGGAGGTATCGCATCAAGCTTGAAAGACACATGGAAACATCGTTTAACAGCGCAACCGAGAGGGAGAAAGCGCACACCAGCGTTTCAATACTGCTCCATCATTTATTTTCATCCGCCATATTGATAACTTTGTCACTCGGTCAAACGTTGAAGAGGTCGATCATTAACTGGCAATTCACGCTTGGCAGTCATCAGCTCCTTCGTTAATGGCAATGAGGTTACACCCAGGAGAAGTAGAAACCATACAGCTGTTTCGCGCTGCATGTGCCGCATCTCAAACAATTTTTTTACCTATATGGAGATGATTTACAAGTTAACCATGTGATTTTGCGCCAAACGAATGCTATGATTTTTTAAGAACACGAACAAGAAAAGCTGGCCTCTTTTCCCAACTCTTTACCGTGAATGCTATGCCAGAAAGCCCGAATATCGACGTTTTACATGTGGCCCCGCCCTTGGTTATTGAGCGAATGACACAGCTTGTAGAGTCACGTAATGCAGAGATACGAGTTTTAAACAGATCATTCGTTAGTAACATAAATAAATGATCAGTTAACACGGTAACGGGGTCAGCTGGACGAGACGCGGGCCCGTTGTCATAATTATCAACACCAAAGATTATTTATCAGATTGTTTAGCAGTACATGACTGAACAATCACTTTCACATGACACTACCATAAGGAGAATATTTGTACGGTGGCTCTCCTTTATTTAAATTATGTATACTGTTTGCAGTTTAAAGAAAACCGTGCAACTAAAACGTCCAGAATCGACGAAGCTACCTTCGCATCGAGCAATTGACATTCTCCTCGATGCTAGTCCGGTGTTTTCAAGAGTGCACATGCATTTCCCAAAAAGCGGAACCATAGCCAGTTATTCGAGCACTCTCAGTTTAATGACATAAAATGAGGGCTTTTTGTTATTGTAGTTTACACAGTGCAGATACTTTTTCCTCGTCTTTCATCGCCAGCAGGAAATGGCAACTCCAACATTTGCCGTCTTAAGCTCTATTGATTGCTACAGCAATTATTAGATGTCAAGAGGAAGCAATAGAGACGATTTTATTGACTAAAATTATAGGAAGATAGTGATGAAATCAGGGAAAGCATATGGTAAGAAATGTATCTTCATTGATGTGCATGAAGTGGTTGAAAATGGACAAAACAAAACTTGCCACCAGTGCAAACCATTATGTGCACATTACACCAGTAATATTCTACAGGTTCAGATATGTCGTCAGTAGTTAACACGTGCACATTCCAGGGTATTCATGCATGTGTATACATCACAATATAGGGATGGTAAGAGGTGTGGTTTACACATATAACACCAGGCACCAGGTAATGCATGAGCTTTGCATCGGGTCAGCCTGGCAACAAAACCTACTAGGCTGCACGTTGAAAAGTTGTCGGACACTATTCGTGTAAAGCAAGCAAATATTGATTTGGCAAGCGGCTTACCTGTCCGTCACTGCTCTCGGTCGAGCGCTTGCGTAGCAACGCGGCGTCTCGCAGTAACCTCTGCAGCAAATTCGCCAATTCTACTCCGGTCTGCGTGTAAAGTTAGCAATATTAATCAGGGATGCTCACGCTGAACATTCTTCTTTATTGAAGCTCATATATTTGTAAAAATGCACGTCGCATCTGATGAGAATGCGCTAGCGCGATACCTAAGTAGGGACCTACTCATAGCTACAAAGCTGGCGCTTCTGCTAACCGCGTGTTTCAATCCGTGATAAGCATGCCGTATGCCTGCCTGAACGCCAAGGGACGCGCAGTTATGTTGGCAGCAACTGCATCTTCAGGCGTCTTATCAGCACGGCAAGATACTAGAGGTATGTGCACCATAAATACGGATACATTAAATTAACAGTTTCAGAAATGATGTTGCTCCTCCCATAGGCCTCAAGTGAACTTTAAAAATGCGACTACTTGTGAAGCTTACACAATGAATTGCGTATCTGCTATAGGCAATTCATTTGTGGGAAGCTGAACATCCCTAACACCGTAAACTTTTCTCGATGCCAAACGCGGCTCTGTACGGCTACTTACGTAATATTATACCTGCACACTGCACTGTGGTACGAAGCTGCTCAGCTGTGTGTATAAATGACCACCATCAGGATCGGCACCAGCGGCAGCCTCCCCCCCCCCTCCCCCCAATTCTCGCCTGCCCCCCCGCCCCCCTTCCCACAGGAAACATTCAAAACATAACGCAATGGTTCTCCGTTTCACTGCATCCCCTGCAGGAACTCTCTTGTCGTGAGTACCCCCCTAGTAAAGAAATCCCGGCCCCGCCCGTGACCAGCATCCTGCTCCGTGGATTTATAACGTCTCGACAAGAAAAGCAGAAAAGCGGAACCCGACCATGGAAATTTAAACCTACAAAGTAGTGCCTTAAACCTACTCTTCTAGACACAATCTATCTGCCTGTGGCCTTGTAGAAAGCTTTTTATACAAACTACAAATCGGTTTGTGTCTCTTTACCATAGAGGGAATGCTCCGCTGCAGGCTCCTTTGATACGGCTCCGGGCCAGCACCGTATAGCTGTACGTACTGGGCCTGGACGGTGGACAGAGACAGGAATCCCGCCACAAGGGCTAACACTGTCCCAAGCCACGTGACTTCCGACATCGCGGTTTTGCTGCAAGATAGTGGCAGTAAGAGGTGCCGTTTGCAAACAGGATAAAAAACATGCAAAGTAATTAACGTCAAGGCGTGTCTATCTTGTAGAATTAGCACGACAACCCTCAGTAAATAACAAACAACACTCCATGAAAAATAACTTTTATATACAAGGTGCTTTTGTTTTAGACAATACAGATTTTTTAAATGAAAATGCTGTGACAGTCAGGCCCCTGTCTTCTTCGCAAACGACTCTACGAGGCGGAAAGACTTTGCCGCAGTTAAAATTACATTCAAATGAGTAATTAACAAACACTCGATAATGAACCCATTAATTATTAACTTTAGGGCCGTTGTTTATATGGAAGAGTTGTAGGCTGGGACAATTTATGACATGCCCAATTTTTAAAAAGCGCGAAAAATGCTCGTAACTTGAGATAATAATCCCCGAAATTCAAAGCCCCGATCTAAGCGAAACCGATACTGAGCGCACCGGGAGCGCAGGAAATCAATCATCCCTGGTACGTCGTAGCATATTATGGTCGGGAAAAACTGGAAGTCGTGCCAAATACCAAAACGGACCTCTCATTCTTTGCGTTTGGTGTGTAGTGCTTATCTGTTTCTTTCGTGCTGTACCCAAGAAAACCGTAATTTCCACTTTTTCTTCCACTGCACTGCTGAAAACTAGGCGGCGGCCGCTGCGGCGCTACTTCTAGCAGACAAGCGAATGAGCTCTTTGCATTTCTTTCGAGTTTAACAAAGAAACGGATGATCACACACAAAACGCAAAGAATAAGCGGTCCAACTGCGTATTTGATACGGCTTGCCGTTTTTCCTTAACATATTATGCTACGACGTGCCTTCTTTTCTTTTTTTTTTTCAAAAATTGTCACGTGAGCTTTCGCTCTGGCATCTCAGGGATGACGGATTTCCTGCGCTCCCTCAGTTCGCAAATGTTTGGGCATTCGCTAATATTCGTCGGAGCGACTTGAGTCAAGTAGTTAATGTGAACTAGCAGAAAATAATACGTCGGCTAAGACTAGTACCCTATTAATTCATAAGCTTATTAATTTTTTTCTGTGCCATTACATGCGTTTATTGCGTGGAAATAATACATCCAATGTCTTGCGGTCGCTCTTGAATTTGAACCCATCCATTACGCACCCATTCACGTAAGCACCACGTGACCTCTACCACTGCTCCTTTTTCTGAAGCAGCCACTGTGGACGTCACGATATAGATACCATATTCTTAAACAGGTAGCCCATACCGGAGCACCACTTCTCCGACAATGCTTACCAAAGCAGTTCTCTCGTTTGGAAAGAAGAATTTGTTACTACAGCAGCATAATGTTACTCGACCTAAGAAGCCCCCTTTAGTTATTTCAAGGAGCACTTGTACCTATTTTTCACCCCAGAAATTTGATGTTGCAATAATTAAATGTTTCCCTCTGTAATTGCGAGTGTGTGTAGGGTGCTTCAGTGTAACTACGGCTTGGCCCAAGAGGGCGGAATTGGTAGAAGGTGCGTGCTAAACCTCTCATTAATTTAATGAGGCTAACTTGCACTTTTGCAGATATGCATGGTCAACTACGTAACCTCAAAACAATTTTGGCCTCCTACATCGTAATGAATTTCCAACATGATGTGGGCAAAGTTGCGATGCTATGAATGCACCATATTATAACGTTCCGAATATTTTCAAATTTCTCTGATCCTATTCGAACATTTGGCACCACACAATCCGTTATCCCGTTTCCTCTCCTCAAATTGGGCTAACAGCGCTGTAAGAATTAGAATAATTTACTAATATCTACCTTTCATGTAAAGAAAATCTCTCGTTCACCTAATTCGGTAAATGTGGATCTATCCATCACATTTCAAAAGTCGTTCTGGGGAAGTGAGGGACTGTGGCGCAATGAATTTAATAGCACAAGGAAGATTTTTCCGAATGAGCTTAATATATTTTTACATCAAATAAAAATTATTACTTTTAGCTACTGACGCTTTAAATAACACGAGTTCGTATAGCGTGCGTAGATGGCAGACTTTACAATGCCCAACATCCGTCCTGCCGTCAACGCTTCATGATACTGCAGCTAATCTTCGTTTCTGACCTACTTCTCTGCCTGCTAAGTATATACTCTCTGCAAGATTTCCAAGACAACGCTTAGTATTGCACTACAACTGATGCGGCTTTTTGCCATAGCTTACTTAAACCTTCTTTGCTGAAGGGCCTCTAAACCAGTCCTAGTTGAACGACTAACGAGTGGTTTCCTTCCCACCTTAACTACCCTTCATACAGGTGCCAGCTCCTCCTCGACATTTATTTATTTATAAAACACGTGGGCAATGTTAGTACCATGCATGGAGCCGATCAAGATTTCGCGCTTTTCGACTACACGCTGTTACCTCCGCTTGCGCATGTCGAAAACGCACAAAACAAAGTGAAATCAGTTGATCGCGCACGATCGTCATGCGAGGCAAAGCATAAATAGCGTGCGACTGCATGGCAAAGAAGGGTAGGAGATAACTGACAAGTGATATCCTTCGTGTACGTAGACCATTCGAGAGCCTATTTGCTCGTGACGTAACGTGAACAGACTGCTGGCGTCAGGAATTGTGCCGAAAAGACGGAAAAAGCTAGGAGAAAATAACGCGCTCCTTCTTTCGATCTTCAGGTGTTGCTGAGGGGCCGTTCAACATTCCCTCTCACATTACCACAACTCAGTGCGCGTCATAAAATTACTGGATGATCGCCTTTGACAGAAACAAAGGGCCCTGAAAACGTTATCTAGGCGTGTTTAAGGACTTTGGTTTGAAGCTCACTGCCGCAACATTCAACATGTCAGTTGGGTCGCATTGGATCGCATTGGATCGCCTTATTAAGGTGTTTTCACTTTTTACACCTGCAAATGACAGTAATGATTCAAATGACAGCAAGGAGACGAAGTGTAACGTCTACTGCACTCTTGGTTCACTTTCGTCACTGCCGCCGTGGTAGTGAAGTGGTTACGGTGCTGGGCTACTCACCCGAAAGTCGCAGGTCGATGGAGGCGATATGGTAGAGGGCCGTTCACTCATATTTTGGTGCACGTTAAAGAACTCCATGTGGTCGAAATTTCAGCAGTCCTCCACCACGGCGCGCCTCGTAATCTTTATCGCGATTTTGGCACGCAAAACCCCCAGAAATCATTATTATCGCTTTCTTACTGATTGCACATATCGACATCGTGCATCTAAAATGGCGCCGTGGAAGAAAGAAAATCGATTTTACGCCGGTGATAAAGTGTTATTACCGACGTAAAACCTATTTTCTTTCTTCACATGGCTTAGTTTATCGTCAGTTTTGAATAACATTGGTCTCTTAATATTTCATGCCAACCAAGACACAGTCATAAGTACAACCAGATGCTTGAAGCACAGTACTGTGAGTGCACAATTACGCTATTCAGAATTTATACAAAATTTCTATATACTATCTTGTAGGGTTCAATGTTAATAATATGTGAGGTTCTATGTGCCATAACCACCATACGATTGTCAGGCACGCCGTACTTAGAGAATCCAGATTGATTTACACCCGCTAGCTGGGGTTCTTTAAATCAAATCTTTACATCCCCCCTATAATTTCACAGACGGGTGACATTTAAGCCGCAGGTTGTTTGCATCTAGCTCCCATCGAAATACGATTGCCTTGGCCGGGGATCGAACTCGAGCCCTCGGGCTTAGCAACACGACACCCTACGTGCTAAGCTATCACGGTGGGTCTTGCAAGCGTTTCCTAAACCTTTAGGGTTCTCTGTACCTCCACTCGCTAAGTTAAGCGAACTTGGATTCGCAAATAGAGAGTACATACATTCGAAACACACAAAGCATTGTGAAAATCGCCATGTCTGCAGATCAATAACGGCTTTGTTCACACTGCATGAAATCAGAACAAAGTAGTCACAATGATGGCTCGCTCACCTGTACCGTGCGGCGGGCCTCGGATACGTTTTCCGCGCAGCCACACAGCGCCCTTTATATACCGATCCTCAATAGCCTCGACGCGTGGTGGTTGGCCAACGTGCTAAACTGTCTCTACGTCAGCGTGACAGGCGCCGAACGGCAACCGTAATGTGACCTGCCCGGTAATCCAGCCCTGATCGACGCCGAGTGGTTTTAAATCTACTTAGCGCGATCAGGCCATTGCATAGGACACAATCAGAGTACATTCCAGGCTCGTTCACTGAGAGTCCGTGCGGTCGCCTCGTGCCCGTACAAGCGCGACAACGTTGGTAGTTCCGTGCACTAGAAGGTGGACTATATTCCGTCTTGGGGGGATCTTTTCAATAATGCAAAAGCCAAAGCTTGTATGGGAATATAAGTAGCTGAATTCTCAATGACGTTCGAGATATTATACCATACTTCGGTGATGAATAAGTGCTGGTACTCGTCGCCCACCCGACTGCACAACACTTGACTCACCGACCAGACAGCTTCAGTGCTATAACGGCGTAGTTCTAACAGTTGTGTGTACTCGCCGGCTGTGTGAATGAGGGTGAATCGAGCTTTAACAATGTTCAATTTCATGTTACATTTATAGAGTTTTAAGGCACTGTATGAAATGCCCGTACAATAGGTAAGGCGACTAAGATTCCCGCAGTTACACTACTATTTCATGGTCAGTCATTTCAGGCCCTAGCAGGCATAGCTTTCCTATACTTTGGAAGCTCTGAGATGCCTGCTGACAGAACTTACGCTTCGAGCTTAATCTATATATTAATTGCGGACGTTTACACCTCCTAAACAGTGATCCGCGTCATATATTTTATAATATCACTTTTTTAAAAACACAAGGGACTTTCATGAGAGCGTGCAACACTACGTAGCACTGCGCGGAAATAAAAGCGGGAGGTGCGACCTTTTCTTCCATAGAACAACCCCGATGTGCGATTCGACGCAGCATCCGTCGCATCTAATCGACTTTCACGCACTCGTACGATATAAATGTCGGGCTTTCGGTTTTTCTTTCTTTCTTTCCTTCTGAAGGCTGGGCGAGCCAAAATTAGTGCGATAGATATTCACGCCTACTAGGAAGTCCTCTACGTGGGCCTGCGAAAAGGTCATTTTGCAAAACTTTAACGTCGTAAGTTCGGCTCTCATAAAAGCAAAGACTTCATAACTGTCCCAGTTATACTCACATTGTAAGGAGCCGTATCGTCGGTACCGTGTATAACCGCACGGCTTGTCGCTGGTAATAACGTTAAAATGTAGCGCTAATTCTGCTCTAATCCAGTGCTAATTATGGGATAAATGTAGCGCTTATGTAGTTATCACGTAGGTCTTGGCGTAGTTCTAAATACCGCGCTAAATCCTGCACTAATGCCGTTCTTGTGTAGGTCTTGATGTAGTTATAGATACGGCGCATAATGCATCTCCAGCCGTGAAACCTGAGGAAGTGCGTAGCACGGGCAGCCGTGCGATTCCCTTGGCAATCGCACGCTTGCCACCACCTCGGCAATCACACACTTGCCGAGGCGGTGGCGCCCTCTCTTGCACTGCACGGGTATCAGCTGGATGTTTCAGAATCGTTTTTCGCGAACTTAGGTACATTATTGCGATTAATTATTGGTTATATCTGTAGTTTATATCATTTAGACCTTGTCAGCTTATTTTGCACTGGTTTTGAGCATTGTTAGCCTTGTTTTAGGCCTGTATTTACCATTGCATGGCCATGCGACATCATAGAGTGGATGAACGACAAGCCGGGTCCCTAATGTGTTATGCACTTAAAAAAAAGAACAAACGTTCTCTTATAGGACTGCGTACTTGAATTCTTCTTACCATGCAGATTTCTTAGAAGCTGGCAGTTTCTTAGAGCGCTCTCAACTTTTACCATTGTTGGGTAAGGACGTGTGCAGCGGTATGCTATTTGCTACTTTTTAAACTTTAGGAATGATACCTACATTGTTATGGAATAATAAGGTTTGTACAGGTACGAAATTAACTTTAACGCCATTAATTCAATTATAAGGTTATTTAGAGCAGCTACAGCCAGGTATATGCCCCGCTGCATAGTGAACTGCGGGGGATACGCAAGTACTGCAATCATAGTAAGCGTTAATTTCAAGGGCTCGTTTTCTTTGTTATACGCAATATTAATGAGAACTAACAGACAATAATGCCAAGGAAAGTATAGGGGATGTTTTTAGTAATAAATGTAAGGTAATTGTGAAGAAAGAAAAGTGGACGAAAAGATAGCTTGCCGCGGGCAGGGACCGAACCTGCGACCTTCGAATAACGCGTCCGATGCTCTACCAACTGAGCTACCGCGGCGGCCATCCCCCCGTCCACTTTATAGGGTATATGTGTGCATTTAAACGTGGGAGCGTCAGTCAGCGCCGCCAGTAGCCATGACGGCGAGTGTGGAACACTCTTTTTCTGCCTGTTGGCGTCACGTAGCACGTGAACTTATTACGAGCTGGCAGCTGACCAATAATCCCTCGCATACTACCTGAAAGCATCAAGTCTGCCAGAACGAGACCCTCGCTATGAATGAAGGAAAATTGGTCAGCTGCCAGCTCGTAATAAGTTCACGTGCTACGTGACGCCAACAGGCAGAAAAAGAGTGTTCCACACTCGCCGTCATGGCTACTGGCGGCGCTGACTGACGCTCCCACGTTTAAATGCACACATATACCCTATAAAGTGGACGGGGGGATGGCCGCCGCGGTAGCTCAGTTGGTAGAGCATCGGACGCGTTATTCGAAGGTCGCAGGTTCGGTCCCTGCCCGCGGCAAGCTATCTTTTCGTCCACTTTTCTTTCTTCACAATTACCTTACATTTATTACTAAAAACATCCCCTATACTTTCCTTGGCATTATTGTCTGTTAGTTCTCATTAATAATCATAGTAAGCGACATTTACAAGCTGTCTATCTTGTATCGTGTGTTGATGCTCTTTCTTGATATCAAGACTTACCAACAATCTCAAGATCAGTCCTTTTAAAGCACCCCAAGTTATTGCGTTTATAGTGCGATAGAAATTATAGTGCATCCACCCGATGCACTAAAATTCGGTATAATTTAAAGTGCCGGTAGAAATTTTAGACAGAGGTCAAGGTATATGTATTGCGTCCGCACCGATGGGTGCGGACGCAATACATATACCTTCGGAACTTGTGTTTTCCTGCGGTTTCCTTTATTGGACTCTAACAATCCCCAAGAAACCATGGTGGAAGGATTCTCTTCGTTGCATGTAAGCCGTGGGGTACTGAGGGCGCAATGAAATATTTATTTTAGCGTTTTTACGCTGAATATTTTCGTAATCTGAAGTTCTGAAAAATCGATTGCACGTTAATGTAATGAAATTCATTGAAGCCATAGCACTGAAAACACAGGGAGGAAGGAAGAGGAATTTTTCCCCTCCCCAAAAGTTATTAAGCTTTTGTAAAGCTTCAGACCCTTTTCGTAACAAGCGCCGACGATGCGCGAAAAAGCACCAGTGCGTTTTTGTGACCTGTGCACAAGGTCTTGTTTACCGCTTCCCATTCTCGCGCGGTAAGGTGTACATAGGGCTTAATGACAGGCAGATACCTGAATGACAGGCTAACGGAGCGCAAGCATGAGTTAAACTGTTACCGCGATGGTCACGTGTAAGCGCATTGCAACGATTATGGTTGCCTTACTCTGTGTATTGAATGTGTAGTTTTGTATAGGAACATTGATAAATATACACGAGAGATAGTTCACGCTCGCCTGATAATAAAAAATCCGGCAGATCCCAGGCACAGTGGGAATCGATCTAATGCGAAGCAGCCAGCAAAGAGCTGCATACATCGCCTTGTTTGACTTTGAGTCAAATGAAATCACTCATGCCATGCCATCTAGTTCACCATATATCGCATGTTTGCCATGCGCGCATGCATCCACAATCTGGTATATGCCATGCTAATGAGACGTATATTCTGGTATGTACAATGCATGACCTGTCGTTTATGTTCATTACGCACTCGTGTCATGCCATACCAGTTTTGGTATTTATTCAGTTAACAAAACGGCCGGAAGCGCACCATGACAGTGTCACGTAAATCATACCGTACATCACATGCGTAACATGATTCGCATGTTAGGACCTGTAATTTATGGTCGTCATACAGTGACATCGCGCAATATCAATTTTGGTGTATATCTAACGAGCGAAATGGCCGCGAGTGCACCATAAGTATGGCATGTAAATCATGCCATACATGACATTCATATCATGGTTTTCATATTACCACCTGTCACTTATATTCGTCATGCAGTCGCGTCACAGCTATACAACTTTTCGTGTATATCAATCTAGCGAAACGGCCGCGATCGTACAATGAGTGTGGCATGTAAATCATGCCGTAAATGATATGCATATCATGATTTGAAAGATCCCACCTGGCATTTATGTTGTCATACAGTCGCATCGCGCAATACTGATTTTGGTGTATATCAAGCTACCGAAACGGCCGCGAATGCACCATGAGCGTGGCATGTAAATCATGACATAAATACATGCATGTCATGGTTTTCATGTTACCAACTGTTACTCATGATCTTCATACAGTGACATCGCGCAATACCAATTACGGTGCATATCAATCCAGCGAAACGGCCAATGTCAAGGACCTGAAAAATTGCAGGCCCATCAGCTTACTGTCCGTTGTCTACAAGCTATTTACAAAAGTAATTGCTAACAGAATTAATACGACATTAGAGTTCAATCAACCAAAGGACCAGGCAGGGTTTCGTACAGGCTTCTCAACAATAGACCATATTGTTGTATACAACCAACCCTTACACATAGCCTTCATAGATTACGAGAAGGCATTTGATTCGGTGGAGACAACAGCAGTCATGCAGGCACTGCGGAATCAGGGCATCGACGAAGCCTATATAAACATAATGGAAGAAATCTACAGCGGATCCATAGCCACTATAGCCTTCCATAAAGAAAGCGACAGAATCCCAATAAAAAAGGGCGTACGGCAAGGAGACGCGATCTCTCCTATGCTATTGACCGCGTGTTTACAGGAGGTTTTCAGGGCCCTAGATTGGGAAGAATTAGGGATAAGAGTTAATGGAGAGTATCTCAGTAACCTGCGATTCGCTGATGACATTGCATTGATGAGTAACGCGGGAGACGAAATACAGCTCATGATTACTAAATTCGATACAGAAAGTAGAAGAGTAGGTCTGAAAATTAATATGCATAAAACTAAAGTAATGTGGAACAATCATGGCAAAGAACAGCGCTTTGCGATAGGTGGCGCGACACTGGAAGTTGTAAAAGAGTATGTCTACTTAGGACAGGTAGTAACCGCGGAGCCGAACCATGAAAGTGAAATAACTAGAAGAATAAGGATGGGATGGGGTTCATTCGGCAAGCATTATCAAATCATGAATGGTAGTCTACCACTATCCCTCAAGAGGAAGGTATATAATAGCTGTATCATCCCGGTACTTACCTACGGAGCAGAACCCTGGAGACTTACAAAGAGGGTTCAACTTAAATTGAGGACGACGCAGCGACCGATCGAAAGGAAAATGATAGGTGCAACCTTAAGAGACAGGAAGACAGCAGAGTGGGTCAGGGAAGAAACGGGGTTTAGGATATCATAGTTGAAATCAAGAAGAAGAAATGAATATGGGCCGGGCACGTAGCACGTCGGCAGGATAACCGGTGGTCATTAAGGGTAACTGACTGGATTCCAAGAGATGGTAAACGCGTGAGGGGGAGACAGAAAATTAGGTGGGTAGATGAGATTAAGAAGTTTGTAGGTATAACGTGGCAGCAGAAAGCACGGGACCGGGTTGATTGGCGGAACATGGGAGAGGCCTTTGCCCTGCAGTGGGCGTAGACAGGCTAATGATGACCTCTCATTTACGTTCGTCATACAGTCGCATCGCGCAATACCAATTTTGGTCTATATCAAGCTAGCGATACGGCCGCGAATGTACCATGAGCGAACCATGTCGTACATGACTTGCATTTCATGATTTTCTTGTTATCTCCTCTCATTGACGTTCGTCATACAGTCGGGGCGCGCAATACCAATTTTGGTGTATGTCAAGCAAGCGAAATGACTGCGAATTCACCATGAGCTTGGCATGTAAATCATGACATACATGACATGCATATCATGGTTTTCATGTTAACACCTGTTATTCATGTTCTTCATACAGTCACATCGCGCAATACCACTTTTGGTGTATATCAATCCAGTGAAACGGCCGCGAGTGCGCCATGAGCGTGGCATGTAAATCATCTCGTACATGACATGCATGCCATAATGTTCATGTTACCACGTGTCTGTTATGTTCACCATACAGAAATGTCTCGTGATACCACTTTTCGTATATATCCATTCATTTAAACGGCCGCAAGCGGCCCGAGATCCCGTCATGTAAATCATGCTGCACCAGACATGCGTGTCACGATTTGCATGTTAGGACCTGTCATTATGGTCGCCATGAACTCTTGTCACACCATATCAATTTTGGTATTTATTAAATTAACAGAACGACCGCAAGAGCCCCAAGGCCGTAGAATGTAAATCACGCTGTTCATGACATGTATGTCATGATTTTCATGTTATGACCTGTCATTTATGTACGTAATACGATCATGTAATCCCATACCAATTTTGGTATACATCCGAATAACGAAGCGGCCAGGAGAGCACAAAGTCGTAGGCGGCAAGATAGATAGATAGATAGATAGATAGATAGATAGATAGATAGATAGATAGATAGATAGATAGATAGATAGATAGATAGATAGATAGATAGATAGATAGATAGATAGATAGATAGATAGATAGATACGCTCAAAGTCGCAGAAGTTCGCTAAGAAATGCTTCGCATTTAAAAAAAAAAAAGGTGCCAACTGTGTCAGCGCCCCCTCGATTACTCTGAGCCAAAGGAAATCGCATATCTGGATGGCACTGGCTTGGCCTTTTGATACAGTTTTTGTGTCTTCATGGTTGGTATAAGTACAACACGTTTCAGAAATAAAAATCAACTGTGAGTAGCGCACGTCCTGTCCTCCTTCCATGGTCCCTGTGTCTTCAGCGCAATGGCTTCATTAAATGTACCAAAGCAGCTAGCCGAAAAGTCTGTTCTAATGTAATGCAAAGCTTTCCATTTCTATTTCCTTGTGGACGGTGGGGGGGAAAAAATAGTATAAATAACGCAACAACTTTACGGCACAGGAGAAGCCTTTGTAGCATAGTAGCATAAAAATCTGGTGTAATATGGCTGGACATTCTAAATTCCGTCACTCACGAGGTGACCAAGAAGTATAACTCAAGAAGTATAATGAGATATTTGAAATAAACAGAACGAATGAGATACCAAGCTCTGCTGAGTTCATTGCACAACGGGAAAAATTCGTTTCATTTACCACATTCTCGCTTTGTGCGCTCTTGCAAACGCTTGCATCAGTGTTCTGGTGCAGTTGCCAAAGCGTGGCAATGTGTATGAGGCAGATCACATCGAGTGCCGAACTTACACTAAAGAAAATGAGCGAAACAAATAGGCAGGTACTGTGAAATGAAAATTTCTAAAGCGACATTAATGCAAAAATTAGAGGTTTGGGAGTGACACTCGCACCGGCTTTTGTGTAAACTGAGGTTACCTGCGGTCACAGACGCTGCATTGATTTGGGCTGTCGCGACACCTGGAGCGTCAGTGCCAGAGGGGAGACTCGACGCGAAGGAGTGAAGGCTACCTACACTGGTGCACACTAGGTTTCACTACCGTCGATATCAATTTAGCTGCTGTGAGCAACGCTTGTGCCCATGGAGACAACGGTGACGTGACTCGTTCGACGTCAGTGAGCCCACCGCCCCTCTGCACCACGATAGACCCAGAAGAGCAACCGGTGAAAGTGGAAAAGGAGGGGCGAGGCACGCGGCACCTGGTGAGCAGTGGGGCAAGCGCGCCCTAGCGAGCCCTGCTCCTGTGATATACGTGACGCAAACGCTGGTAACCCGGCCAGGGTTGCCAATGGTGGCTACTTTTCGCCAAATTGGCGAATTTGAGAGGCCCGTGGCGACCTAAAATTATGAATGGCGACATGGCGAATTTTTGGCGATGTTCGGCTTAGGTCTAACCTGCGTTATGCGACCTAAGCTGAGTGTCTTCGCAACGAATGAGCGGCAACATTCTCGGTATTTTCTTTTTGTTTTAGACCCACGAGTAGAATGTGCAAATCACGAGTCGTTCGGCATGTCCGTCCTGTAACTCGTGCGTATCTCCAATTCATCTAGATGCAGGAGTTATTTGAACGTGCCCCAGCGACATTCTAGCGAAATGTAAGTCAGCGGACTGCCTTGCAAACCGCGAGGGGCAGTGTTTGACTATAAGTTAATGGCTTTAGGTGTTTTAGGCTTCTCTAAAGTTTCGTTTCTGAAGGGGCTAGACGACGGGTGGGCCGCGTGTTTCGACCATTGTCTTCCGCCAAAGCTCCAACTGTTCTGAATAGCTTGGCGACTTATTCACTGTTGCAGTACCCACAATTCAGCTCGTAAAGACAGTTTTGGAAAAGCGAAGAGAGGCGGATACGCGGCTATTTGTGCAATAAAAATATTTATTGAGGCATTTTCCTCTGTTCTCGGTGAGTGCGTGCGACGAAAACAATTGCTATATAACATTCTAGATTGTCTACCTGTTCATTATTAACGCATCGGATTGACGCAGGTAGATATAGGTGACTCTAAGAAAAGGTCGGTGTCGTCCGGTGTCTTATTAGTTCACACTGAAAAGGTGTAAGACTGACTAATGATCGCTTCCTGTAAGAATTTTGTCGTGTTACCTTCAATAAACCTTTTAATTCTTTCAATTCATATTAAGGGTAAGTAAAGCTGTCTACAAACAACGCTTTCCCGATTTTCGCCCCAGGTTAATTTACCACACTTTTACCTTTGAAACGAGCCAACAGGGATGGAAAGATATCATGAGCGTTTCATTCATTCACCCTTGCCCTTGCGCCGCCAGGCACATCTTGCGTCTAGTTGCAGACCCAGCAACATGAACTCCCGTGGTGAAGTGGGCGATAGTACTGGCATTGAGAAACGTATATATAATTTAAGGGTCTTGGGTGGTACTGTATTCTACGGGGATATACGTGAGTGGAAATTTTTATTACTAGCTATGCCGCACATAGAGTGGAGACGTTTTTGGCGAAATTTTAGAAAAAATGGCGACGTTTGGCCACTTTTTGCTCGTCGTTTGGCGACGTTTACTCGAAAGTCAGTGGCAGTGCTGTGTATCCGATCCCTCAGTAGCAGCGACCCGTCTTTCCGTCCGCTTTAATTTCCTTTTACTTCATGATTAATGCAGTACAAATAAGAACTACAAGCTTAAGCTTCAGAACTTCATCATGCGCTTATTGGGTAGAGCCAGAGAGCGGGCGATAACGATATATATATATATATATATATACTTACGAAAACGACCTTGTTCAGGACATTTTATTCGTTCAGTGGTCTTGCGTTTACATTCCGGTGATTGGGAAATAGAGCAGTCAACAACAAACACAACGAACTCCCTTTTCGACCAAGGCAACCACTCTGGGTTGGTCGCCTTGCGACAAACTTGAATACATGACCGCTGAGATTCGTGCATGTGTTAGGTAGCCCGTGGAATGACCTACAAATTTTAGAAATATCCGCGCCGGGCTACACTGGTTTCGGTGTTTGGCTGCTGACCCGAAAGTCGCGAATTCTATCCTGTCCGCAGCGGTCGCATTTCCATGGAGGTGCGTGTACCGTCTGATATCAGTGCACGTTACTAAGAACACCAGATGGTCGAAATTTCGGGAGCCCTCCACTATGGTGTCTCAAATCATATCATGATAATGGCACGTAAAGTTGCATTCTAGAGCTGTGTTGCCTCTGTAGTACGTTCCATTTCCTCTGCAGGCGTAATAGTGCATCACACGTCCCATCCATTAGGAAGCTTTCCTGGCCTCTGGAGCCTCGTACGCTTGATGGTCATGCAGCACGGTATAGTAAATCGCAGCATGGTGAGAGCTCTGTGGTAAAAGTCCCCAGTGTTTACTTACCCACACAAACGCAGAAAAATCGCAATCGGTGTCATTATGACTGGAGTTAAATGTCGATTAATTCGCCATCGCGCTGCGATCAGTGAGCTTCCTGGTTACCTCAGATACACTGCCGTGCCCTGGAATAGCATTCCTGGGTTCCAACTCCTGACCAGGATTCTTCTGCGCTGGCAGCACCAGTACGGGCTCTGCAAAATTGCACCCCCATTCGAACGGAAGCCGGCCTGTTTTGCGCAACTGAAAATGGGGGTTGGAAGGCATGGCAACCATTTCCCGCATAGCACCATGCTGCCGCGGCCATAACCGCCTCAACACCTCAGCATACTAAAAACTGCACTCAGGTCGGCCTGAGTGATAGTATGCTCTAGCAGGCGTCAAAACATGTGAATTGCGCAACGAGTGGGTGGTTCAAACATGTTCACCCATTAAAATGTGTGAGCAGCGCAGGTGCACGTGGCACCTTACGGACGCGTAGTGGGTAGCAGAATCCTGGTTTGAGCTAGGATTTGTGCATGGCGCCCGTCCTGTTCCTTTTCGTTATGCGTCCTCGTTCAATTTGCTCCGAAACGTTTCCTCTGTTATGAACGTAGTGGGCACTCCGTCAATTTGTGCAAGGAATAATTATGCGGTAGTGGGCACTTCGCAAGTGTACTTGCAGTAGGCACTCTAGGATAGTTTGAAACGGCCAATGTTAACGCGTCCAAACGTTCCTTTCCTTGCCGCGCGGTTGAAGGTGATGCGCACGGGGATCGATTACACTGTCGCGTTCTACTCCTGAAGGCGAAGCTCGAGCGTCCTCCGAATTGTTTATCGAGATCGTTAATTTTGTATTTCGCGTAAAAAGGGGCGAAATTCAAATCATTTTTCGGACACCCTTCGCTTAGTGCCAAACTTGTATGGAGCTTAAAACAGTGCACTATATATTTGATGACATAGCGAGATGTACCTTTCCCTGGGGCGTTTAAGAAAACAGTGGAAGGCGGCATCTCTATGGATGCTGCACAGCACCTTTGGAGGGGCTCGGCGTCTGGTGCGTTTTAGAGGCAGGAGAGCACATGAAATTGCCGAAGCATACTTCGTACAGAATAAAAGGGTGCAAACTTGAACTTGTTGGCTTGGCTTCATAGCAGGGAACAACGCAGATACACGAGACAAGAGAGACTGACAGGATTTGGCGCTGGCTAGCAGCATGAGCGTTTATTTCGTATGTGGACAAATACATTCGCTTCTTAGAGGGAGTGGGGGGAAGAGGTCAACGCATGCGTCTCAACTAGTCCATTACGGTGCTATGATCATGTGCGGAGATACGTAATTTCCTTTGGGCCATCATGTGTAAGCACACCATCGCTCGCACTAACCGACAAGGAATTTATCTGCGCACGTGATCACAGCACCGTCATGGACTAGTTGGGACGCATGCGTTGACCTCTTCCCGCCATCCCTCTCTCTTTTGTTTATTTCCGTTTCCCAAGAAGCGTATATATTTGTGCACATACGAAATAAACGCTCATGTTGTTAGCAGCGTCAAGTCCTGTCAGTCTCTCTTGTCTCGTGTATCTGCGCTGTTCCCTGCTATGAATTCGTACGCAAGGCGGAGGACAAGTGTATCGCGCGACCGTTGGTAACACTGAAAAAAAGCTGAAATAGAATATCTAGAGTGTCGCCTTGGGTAACTGTGTTATTGCGCCTGTTGGTTTCTCACACGTCATCACATAACTTTCCTTTATATTTTGTTTGGCTTTCAATAAACTTTCAGTTGTAAGTAAGCTCTCGTGCTGCCGCCTTCCCTGTGTGTCCTTGTTTTTCTGTGTTTTTTTTAGTATTATCTCTATGAACTTAAGTAACACAAGGGCCTCGTCTGGCCAAAGTACGCCAAGCGAGCCAGTGGAAATAGAACTGGAAAGGCAAATTCGCGAGCCTGGCAAACAAATAGATGAAGCTGTGATGTGCTGAAATAAAAAAAAAAGCCACAGCCTCGTTTCTTCTAACATTTCTTTCGAGCATGGCTGCTTTCATATTGAGGATGAAAAACGATATATAGCAAGTTAGGATGGCAACTACAGCTTGCCCCGCTGTGGATGTGAGGTAGCAGTGTAAAAGATGTAAATGCACAGAGGCACAAAGACATAAAACGAAAGAAAGCTGCGCTTTTCAAGTCGCGCTATTTCGGTGTGCTAGGCATCGAAGAGCACATCAACGTCGATCCACTGCTGTTCGACGAGCTCCTTCCAGAGTGCGGCAGCTCGCTCCCGCGTACGTTTCTCTATCTCCGGCAGGCCTTCCAGAATCTCGTACCGCAGGACGGCGGCCAACACACGGAAGCGGTCGCCCCCTTGCAGCGCCGAGCAGGACAACTGGAGCTTCGCGTTCCAGATAGCGCATGCGCCAGTCGTCGAACTGCTCGCAGGTGGAGCGGAACACCTCCTTCATCTCGGCGATCAGCTCGCGCCGGGCATCAGCCATCTCGTGGCGTAGCTGGTCGCGCTCGCACTCGCCTGGCTCACCCTCCAGGCAGCATCGGCAGTCGGCGAGGAACTGGTCGTATCTGCGTATAAGGGGAAAACGAAATTGCGGGATTTACTTTTGTGGCTTTAAGGTGAAGCCTCAGCAGTGACATCGGTGGGTGTTCGTGCTGCAAACATCACGGTATAGGCGCTTCTCTGAACGTTACTGTTCAGAGTTTGGAACGCGTACAGAATGAACGTTTATGTTATTTCGGTGCCATATGTACCATGTAGCGTGCTGGAGAAGCAACTTAGAGAGAAAATAAGCCTACTCTAGGTATACGTTCCTTCTTGGATGATGTGGGTTAATAAGGTGAAAGCCTTAGGCTATATGTCTCATGAGTCGACGAGTCCAGCGTAGTTGGCGTCAACACGAATGATGGGTTGGTTTATGGGGTTTAAAGTCCCAAAAGGAACACCGACTACGAGAGGTGCCACATTGGAGGGCTCCCATTATCGTCGCTATCAGACAACAAGTTTATTCACGCTTTCCGTGCGTATAATAATAATGGCTGGTGCTTTACGTCCCAAAACCAGGATATAATTATGAGGAACTTAGTGATACAGTGCTCCACAAATTTTGACAATCTGGTGTTTGCCTAAATCTAAGCACACGGGCCTCTAGCATCTCGCCTCCATCAAAATGCGGCTGCCGCGGCCGGTATTCGATACCGCGACCTTCGGGTTAACATTTGGGCACCATAACCGCTAGACCACCACGTCGGGTTATGCTAAAGAACCGTAGGTTCGTATAAGCGCAAGTCTGCAGCATGTATGAGAGCACATAAGGTTTATTTTTCGCCCAGTGCGCACAACAGTTAAATGTTTTTGCTGCCATTGTTTGCCTCTTCACGCGCTTTCAATTGACCCTGTTACTTACCTGCCATTAAGGTCTGCCTGAAGCTTCGCGCAGACCTCAGCCCATCGCGACTCAATGTGCTCGTAGATGGCGCACAACTCGTCGCTGACGATGTACCTTCTGGTCTCCACACGTGGGTTCACGTTCTCCTGCATCGACTCCATGGTGGTCTGGTCGCTTATTGACTCCATAGTGAGGTCTGCGGCAGCGGGCGCAGCTGCAGGAGCCTGCAGCTATAATCGCGCCAGCGTCACTCCAGCGGTACGAGAATTTCAAGAAGGAGCACCGTATTTTCGCGAAAGCTTTTCTAGAAAGGAATAATTGTTTTTGAAATAAAGTACGGCCCATAAGAGAACATGGCTCAGTATAGCAGGTAAGGAAGTAGTATAGTAAAAAAATAACACGTAAGATAGAATGGCTTGAAGCAACGTGGGGAGTGGGCATCTGCACGCCTTCGACATCCATCGACCAAGCGCGATGGCGATGGAGGCCGTGATGGCTGCGAAGGGCAGAAAATGTATGTCGGCCTCTATGTGTCCTTAAAGAATATGATTTATTCATGCTTAGATGTGCAATTCTTTGAAATGATGGCACCAAAAGGCGGTGATATTGTATTAGGGCGTTGCTAAAGCTCCCGCGCTGCCTGTTCGAAAGCCCTCGGCGTAACCGAGTGAAAATTCTTCTGGCACAGTGAAGGACGAGAGAGAGCGTACGCGGTGGCTAATAAATAATAATAATAGATAGGAGAGTGAGAGGAGGTAAGTGGTGGAAAGTACACCCGTAACATGAGGAGAAAAATGGAGGAGAGAAGGGCAGCGACTGAGTGATACAGCGCAACATAAATACACGTCCGTGTGCCTCAGTTAAAAGTTGGCGCCCTATAGTATTGTTACGGTAGCTTGTTTAATAACTATTCACACTGCACAGCGCAGGGTGGACAAGATGGCGACAGTCCAGCAACAACCAGCAAGCGACGTCGTCTTCCTCTTTCACACAGCCACGCTGTCTGGTATCATAACCCCCCGGCGGTAGAAGCACCGTCTCGGTGCTTAATCTACACAGATGTGGTCGAAGGAGGGTAATAAGGCTTGAGCCGAGACACGTGAACGATGTCGCTCGTAGCTGACGATGATGCCGTTGGATCGGCTGGGATGATCTCATACGTGACGTCAGTCACCTGGCGAACGACACGGTATGGTCCAGTGTACCGTGACAGCAGTTTCTCAGAAAGCCCCCACACGCCGAGTGGGTGACCAGAGAAGCACAAGAGAACCCGGAGAAAAGTGCACGTCTCTATGACGACAATCATAGAGCTGTCTTTGGTGCTCCTGCGAAGCTTCTAGGCGGTTACGGGCGAGTTGGCGCGCGTGGTCGGCGCGGGCGATGGCTTCGGCGGCATATTCGGTGGCGGAGGGCAGCAAAGTGTCCAAGGGTAGCGCGGGTTCTCGTCCGTATAGGAGATAGAATGGCGAGTAGCCTGCAGTGTCGTGACGCGAGGAATTGTAGGCGAACGTCACATATGGCAAATGAATGTCCCAGTCCTGGTGATCAGCCGCAGCGTATTTCGCGAGCATGTCGGTTATGGTCCTGTTGAGGCGCTCCGTGAGACCGTTGTCTGTGGATGGTACGAAGTTGTACACTTGTGCTTGGTATTGCAAGACCACAGGATTCTTCAACGACAGCTGAGAGTGAAGGTGCGGCCCACGGTCAGTGAGTACAGTTGGCGTGGGGCTCCGTGCACTAAAATTATGTCGTACAACAGAAGTCCGCAACGTCGGTAGCGCAAACTCGTCGGAAGTGCTCGTGCGATAGCGTACCGCGTCGCGTAGTCTGTGGCGACAGCAATCCATTTATTTCCGGAGCTGGAGAGTGGGAAAGGGCCAAGCAGGTCGAGACCGACTCGAAAAAAAGGTTCAGCGGGAACCTCGATCGGCTGAAGGCAGCCAGCTGGAAGGGCAGACGGCTTTTGCGGCGCTGGCAGGGCTCACAAGCGGCGACATAGCGTCGAACAGAGCGGGCAAGTCCAGGCCAAAAAAACCGACGTCGTACCCGATCGTATGTGCGAGAAACGCCCAAATGGCCCGTCATGGGAGCGTCATGAAGTTGATGCAGGACAGTGGAACGCAGATGTGCCGGTATGACGGGAAGTAAGTCGGAGCCGAGTGGATCGAGGTTGCGGCGGTATAGGATCCCGTCTTTGACGAGATACATTCGTAGAAGCGCGTCACGAGGTGCTGACTCAAGTTGGTCAATGATGGCTCGTAAAGATGCATCCCGGCGTTGCTCTTCGCCAATTTTGAGCAGCTGCGACACAGAGAAAAAACGTCTGCGATGGTGTCAGTATCGGCTGCTTCCTCAACAGGGTAGCGGGATAAACAATCCGCATCCTGATGCATCAGCGCCCTGTTTTAATACGTTACAGAGAACGTGTATTCTGCAGGCGTAGCGCCCAGCGAGCAATCCGTCCTGCGGGATCCTTGAGTGAGGCTAGCCAGCAGAGGCGCGTGATGATCGGGTGACGAGACACGGAATGGCCGGCCCGCATAAGTATGGACGAAACTTTGGCGACTGCCCACTACAAGAGCGAGGCACTCGCGCTCTCTGTGATTGAATAGTTACGCTCTGCGGGGAGATAGCAGTCGGCTTGCATAGGCTATAACACGGTCGTGTCCACTTGGTGTTGCAGTAACATGGCTCCTATGCCGTGCCCACTGGCGTCCAGTGCGGACCTCGGTTGAAGCTGATGGTCAAAGTGGGCCAAGACTGGCGGAGTGGTAAGCAGGGGTCGTAAGTTGAGAAAAAGGATGAGGCTTGATCAGGGCCCCAGTAAAAGGGGGCGTCTTTCTTCAAGAGGTCGGTGAGGGGGCGTGCAATGGTCGCAAAGTCCTTAACAAAGCGTCGGAAATAGGAGCACAGCCCCACGAAACTTCGAACATCCTTTGGGGACCTCGGAACAGGAAAGTTTGTAACGGCGCGAATTTTCTCAGGATCTGGGCGCACGCCTGTGGCATCGACGAGGTGGCCAAGCACGGTGATTTGACGACGAGCAAAGTGGCATTTGGAGGAGTTCAATTGAAGTCCGGCTCTACGGAAAACGTCAAGAATTGCCTCTAAACGATCGAGATGCGAGTCGAATGTGGGTGAAAAAAAAATAACGTCGTCGAGATAACACAAGCAGGTGGACCATTTGAACCCTTGGAGCAATGAGTCCATCATTCTTTCGAAGGTGGCCGGCGCATTACAGAGACCGAAGGGCATTACCTTGAACTGATAAAGACCATCAGGAGTGACGAATGCGGTCTTCTCGCGGTCCATCTCATCGACGGCTATCTGCCAGTAACCAGACCGAAGGTCGATAGTTGAAAAATAAGTAGCACCATATAGGCAGTCTAGGGCGTCGTCGATGCGGGGCAAAGGATAAACATCTTTTTTTGTAATCTTGTCGAGGTGCCGATAATCTACACAAAAGCGCCATGTTCCATCCTTCTTTTTGACAAGGACGACGGGAGAAGCCCAGGGGCTGCACGAGAGCTCGATAATGTCTTTCGTGAGCATCTTCTGGACTTCCTGCTGTATTACTGTACGCTCCGACGCGGAAACACGATAGGGACGCCTGTGAATTGGATTCGCATCGCCAGTATTGATGCGATGCGTAACGACGGTCGTTTGGCTTAAGGATGTACTGGCAAAATCAAAAATGTCGCGATAGCGCTCCAGAACGTGGTAGAGAGCTTCAGCTTGATCTGACGCGAGGTCCGATGAAACCATCCGTTTAATGTCGACGCCCGAGGAAGATGATGTAGTTGACCCACGGGCTGAGCTGCAGCAATCATCCACTCTGAAGGGCTCGACATGGTGGTCCTGAAGAGCGGTAATTTGGGCCAGAGAGATACCCTGGGGGAGAACCTGTGCCGTTAGTGCGAAATTGACAAGGGGAAGGCAAGTGCGGTTTCCCGTAATTGTCAGAATCATGTGCGGAACAGCGACACCACGCGTAAGCATCACGGCAGGAAGCGGTGCAACCATGTAATCGCCGTCAGGTACAGGTGGCGTGCAGGATAAGTCGACGTGTGTAACGGAGTTCGGCGGGAGGCGTATGAAATCGGTGCAGCTGAGACGACTTTGAGGTGGGTCGGTCGGATCGGAAAGGAGAGGCAAATCAAGGTGAAGAGAGCCGGCTGAACAATCTATGAGGGCAGAGTGAGTGGCTAGAAAATCCATACCGAGAATGAGTTCATGAGGGCAATGTTCGATAACGGCAAAGAGAACGACAGTGCTTCTATCCTCAATAGTGACCCGGGCAGAGCACATGCCAATAATAGCGGCAGTTCCCCCGTCGGCGACTCGTACGGCTCGGTTTAGGGCGGGCGTGACAACTTTCTTAAGTCGGTGGCGAAGAGCAGCACTCATAATGGACACATGCGCCCCAGTATCAATTAACGCGCTCACAGGAACATTGTCCACAGTAACGTCCAAAAGATTCCGGTTTGTTGTTAACGTTAAACGAGGATTTCCTGCGGAGGTCGTCAATGCAGCTCCACCTCTAGAAGCTGCACTGCTTAGTTTTCCGGTCGGAGGCGCTGCGAATAGGTCGGAGAGGCAGCACGGCGAGATTGTGGGGGCGAGCGAGATTGACGGCGAGCAGGGGATGGTGAGCGGTCGTAGCGAGGTCTGGTCAGAGGTGCGGCAGGAGCAGAGAATGTGGTCGGCATAGAAGCAAGCGCTGAGGACGACTGGTTGACAGAACTGGCCTGGTTTGGAGACCCATAGTGTGCCGGTGGAGCCCAGTGGTTGCGGCAATAGCGAGCGATATGACCAACGCGTCGGCAGTTAAAACAGATGGGCTTGTCGTCAAAGGTACGCCATTCGGACGGGTTGCGTTGTCGAGAATAGTTGGAAGCAAGTCGAGGAGCGGACGGCCGACGATAAAAAGGCTCAGCAGAGTATACAGGTGGAGCAGGACTTAGACCGAAGTTCGATAATTCTTGACGGACGACGGCCTGGATCAAGGAAACCGTTGTCGGGGAAGGGTCAGGCGTTGAGAATGGAGTGACCACCGGTTGCGCTGCCTCGACTTCTCGACGAATGATGCGGGTGAGGTTGTCATATCGAGGGGCCTGGCGGAAGACGTCTTCACAAGAGGAAGTAGGCGCTGTGTTCGGAAGGCGCGTGATGGTTTGAGGTACGCGGCGGGCTTTAGCCTGTTCTAGACGGCGGCATTCTTTAAGGATCGTGTCGATGCTCGCGATGTTGTTAAAAACCAGCAGATGGAAGGCGTCGTCGGCAATACCTTTCAGGACGTGATTAACTTTCTCGTCTTCCGACATGCGCTGGTCGGCCTTGCTACAAAGAGCCAGGACGTCAAGAATATAGGAAACGTAGGACTCAGTCGAAGTCAGGGCACGCGTGGCGAGAGCCTTCTTTGCAGCGAGCTGACGGCCAGATGAATCGCCGAAAAGATCGCGGATCTTCTCTTTGAAGAGATCCCAGCTCGTGATTTCTTCTTCGTGGGTTTCAAACCATGTCCGCGGAGTGCCGTCGAGGTAGAAAAGAACGTTAGCGAGCATGAGTGTGCGATCCCAGCGGTGCGTAGCACTGACGCGCTCGTACCGGTTCAGCCAGGCGTCAACGTCGGTAGTACCATCTCCGGAGAAAGTGCCTGGATCGCGGGGAGGCGAGAACGTGACGTAGGTTGTGGCTGGGGCTGAAGGGGTCGGCGGTGATGAAGCTCCGGGAGGCGAAGTCGGTGAGGGGCCGCCGGTGTTGCGACCGCTGCGCGTTTCCATGGAGGTACGGGAATCGTCCACCTCCACCAATAATGTTACAGGTAGCTTGTTTAATAACTATTCACACTGCACAGCGCATGGCGACAGTCCAGCAACAACCAGCAAGCGACGTCGTCTTCCTCTTTCACACAGCCACGCTGTCTGGTATCAGTATCAAGCCGTCGACATAAGCGGATGACATTACGGTCTTGCAGCTGTGCTGGTAATGCCGTAGTGTTTGCACTATGGAATTACCGTGTCGGATTAGAGTGCCTCGTCGTAAGTTTCTCGCCGTACGATTTGCTCTCGCCACACGGCGAGCGCTGAGGCGGTGGCACGCTCTCTTGCGCTCAAGCAAATCGTCGCGTGCATCGTCGTGTCCATCTAAATGGACGGTACACGACTATGCACGCCGCGACAGCAGCGACGATGCCTGTCGGCACGCCGAGACCAACCCTAAGGTGCTTCGCCCCTAAAACTAACATAAAAGACTCGGCGTCCAAACACTCCGTAGAGATAGTTAAAGAGACACTCAAGGCAAATAACAATTTATGTCAGAGTGAAAGCTGAATGTATGACAACGTCTATAACGGCAATATTATTAACAGCAGTGCCTTACTTACCGAGAAATTGAGCTAAATGCATCAGACGAGGTGCGCCACGAGTGGGACATTTTCGAAATGGTAGCGATGACGTGAGAGCATCCGACTACAATTAATCACTAGTAATCAAACTAGCTCCAATAAAAAAAGAACCTTCCGTGCATCAAGAGAGGTAATAAAATGCTGCTTGTTTGCTTCTGTTTGATTCATCGAGAAAAGAACCTCTTTGGCGTTGCCATGGGGAACGGCACGCGTGGTTCAAAGGTTCCGTTTTCACCGAACTGCGCTTCGCCCGGCGCCCGGCTTCACTCACGCGGTCGCGTCCCAGTGATAGTTTCGGTATCGCGTACTGCCGCGTGTTTTGCACACGCGTGAAAGTCGCTTTGACAGAAAGGTCGACAAAATGCCGCACGCATGTGATGTTTCCGGATGCCCGCATGGCGCACGCCGCCAGTGCACGCCGCCGCGCAGTAAAGGAGGGCAACGTTGGGCACGGCAACAGGGCAATATCGCTTTCAGACGAGTGATTTGAAGTACGCTAACGCGATGCGGACCACTAAAACGTGATTTTATTTCAAAATAAGCACTTGCTTGTCACAAAAGTACCACTACGAGGTGTCTGGACCGCTATTTCAACAATGAACGTCGGCAATATTTGCCTTTAGTGTCCCTTTAAGCAGCGAAGCCCGTGTTTATGTTAGGAGGAGCTGCGCTCTATCGAAGTGTCTTCTGTTGTAGCTTTTGATTTCTCTATCATCACATTTAAGTGATGCGTGCTCCAAACTGCTCATTTATTGACGTAAGCATAAAGGTTTTATTACGAACACCTAAAAGGATTTAGAGGAGCTGATCCATGTTGCGGTGGGCATCATTCCTAGCTATATATGCTGAAAAAACCTGCAGAGAAACTAGTGAAAGCTCGGAGAGCCTCCGAGGTAGCGTATACTGGCATTGCTTGTTCAGTATTGTTTCTCAAAACTTAGTTCATGGCGGCTGTTAGTGCACGCCGCATGGCGTATGCGCCTTATCGGGGACGGCTCACAGCTACTTCCGTAGTCGACTAGATATAGTTGTAAATTCGCCTCTTTCATTTTCCTGTGCTGCCCTCTGCCGTTTTGGTAGGGGTTTGGTAGGAGCCGGGACAGCCGGTATTGCCAGAAGCAAAGCCTCCGAGATGATAAGACGTTTCGCGACTTTTCCGCTAGGGGAGAGCGCATGCGCGAGAGCGTCGTGAAAAAGGCGGATTGTCAAACATTTTTCCAAACAGTTCCTGCGCATTCACGGACCGCCACATTTTCCCGCCTTCCTGGCCATGTACAACTTCGCTGCAAAAATGGCTACGGGCCGACCACGAGCTCACGGTACTGCCAAGGTCAAATTGTATCGGTCGCGAAACTTGGAACGACAAAGTGATCGAAAACCTATTGCCACAGACACCAATGCACTCCGTACGACTGAAGCGTGACTAGGTGAGGAGGGGACACATAACGAAAACCAATGACCCATTAGATTTTTTTTCGAATACTCTTAATTTTAATATTAGTAGTAGTAATAGTACCTTTATTTTATTACTTGTAATGCAAGAAAAATGAATATATGCTAAAGTAAACTTAAAAAATTACTTTACGGTTATATGACACTAGGTTAGATAGTTGAAAGCCTCATTTGTTTGGCCGACAGCCATAAATTGTGGCGTATGCAAGCAGTCTGCTATGTGGGAATACGTTAAGTTCGGCCGGTTCGGCGCATTTTCGGGTGAACGAGGCATCGCTCAGTTTTTCGCGGTGGTTTCGTGCATATATTCCGTAGATTATTTATTTGCTGGCGTGACACTTCAGAGAATTTGAACTAGCTCACGGAATGTATAGATAACCGCTCCTGTGACTGCACACTGCTTTCGCTGCCGCACGGCCGGCGTGCCCTCGCCCACGACCTACTATACTCCTGACCAGCCCAGATGTCCCCTCTCCAGCGCCCACGTTCTAGTTCATACCTCCTGCCGCTAGGGATGTAACCTACGAGCGTTGTGGCGCTAGTCAGCACCTGTTCGCTGACGTCAGCGTTAACGCTCGTGATGATGTTTCGCCAGCACAGAGCGCTCATATCATGTAATTATTATTCATAAATGCAAAATACTATGGAAATAAAAATACGGAAAGTGAATTAGAACTTTTTTTGCATTTAAAAGGACACAGCCGTCCTACACTATGCAAGTCTACGGCTTCTCACGTTAGTCAACCAGTGCTCAGTAAATATTTAACCGCACAGAATAGCTTACTTGACCCTCGGTCTAAGTTTGCAGAAACAGTCACATAATGCCGGCAGTTCGTCACAAAATACAGGCGTTCTTACTCCAGCGCCGTCCAAACGGTCGCAGAGTAGCAGACGAACAGGTTATAGGAAGCTCCACCTACGGCAAGCGGTTGAACGAGAGCGGGGACGCGCGCTCCCATAGGACCCCCGATATCTGGGCAGGTCAGGAGTACAGTAGGTCGTGCCCTCGCCATTGGTGACGGTGAGTACGACACGCTAAGCGAAGAAAGGCTCTACTGTAACGTTGCCGAAGTGACACTTACAGCGCCGCTGTCTCGATCCAGTGGTTTTCCTCGATTGGGCAACGTAGGTTTTCGAACTATTGTGTTAGCGTGCTCGTGAGCCATTGTATCAATTACTTCATCTGCAAAGTATTTTGGTATATATTGCAAGAATGCTGTTTGGCTAATGAAACAAGCTTGCTTCCCAACCTTTCTTGTTGATCTTGTTGTTGACACACAATTGACGAGCCGTAAAGAAGCAATAAAATCGCGTAGTTATCAAAAGCATTTAAAAGGTCAGGAATCAAAATTTTTCAATTTCGCGCCATGTAGTTTAAATGCGCGGCGCCACTACCACTTCCGGCTGCGACGTTATATTTTATTTATTTTCATTTTTTGGCTGCTGTTGTCCCCGCGATGCGTAGAAGGCGACGGTGGCAACGTGCCGCCAACCACTTGATACATAGGCTTCTATGGAAGTTTCGCTACCAGTTTACATATACATTGGTACTGCCGTGCTTACAGTACGGTAAATTCGGGCCGTCCACGCTATTCGCGGCGTTCTGTCTGCAACGAAGGACGCAACCGGTGGAAGTGTTTCGTCCGCCGCTGCTGCTAAGCGGGCTGCTCGAGCACTTGCGCAACGTCCGACGCTACAGTCCAGAATTTTGCGTCACCGAAGCAAAACGCGTCAACGACGCAATCGACACATGTTTGCGTAATTCATGTCTCTCTCAAATTCTATGCCTCCTAAGCAACTATTAAAACACTAAAAATAGCTGGTTCTCAAATGTCATTTACGGAGTAATGCAACCCTACGTGCTATTTGAACCATATATATAGTTCAGGAAAGCTAATACAACATTGACAGGATGTACATTTCCTTACATAATTATTCAGAACGCTGGACAGGCAGACGCTGACCGCCGGAGCGCGCCAATGAAAAACATAGTACCATGGACTGCGCCTACGCGACATCCCAAGCAAGCATACCTTGCTTCATATGGTGCATCTAAAATGGCGCTGCCTTGCACCAAACGGCTAGCGTTAGCTGCTTCTGAGCGCTGAGCAAAATGCCGGGCTTTTCCAGCGCAAGTCACAGTCGTGCACCATAAATTAATGCCCAGTTAGGACAGTGAAGCCGTAAAGAAAAATGGCACCAGATGGAACAAATGAGCGCCCAAGCGCTCAAAGTCGCATTCGCACGCACGAGCGCGCACGCCTCAATGCGAGCGCACATATAGCGCGTCCAAGACCCCATGCGCCCATTTTCCCCGTCACAACGCTAAGATGCCCCAATACAATCCTTTCGGCACAAGGCAACGCCAGTCCAGATGCACTGGAGAGCAAGGCTTGCTTGCTAGGGAGACCGCGCAAGCAAGCCATGGCTTTATTTTTCCGCGGATGTGCCCTTTGCCGAGCGGCCGCTAGTCCTGCGTTCCGAATTATTTCGTGAGCGTCTGTACGTGCGCCCCCCCTCCCCTCAAGGAAAAAATGGCATTGCTAAAAGAGCACTCAAGGTTGTCACACGAATTGTAACCCGCCACGGTGGTCTAGTGGTCATGGTGCCCAAATGCTGACCAAAGATCGCGGGATCAAATCCCGGCCGCGGCGGCCGCATTTCCGATGGAGGCGAAAATGCTTGAAGGCCCGTGTACTTAGATTGAGGAGCGTGTTCAAGAACCCTAGGTAGTTGAATTTCCGGAGCCCTTAATTACGGCGTCCCTCATAATCATATCGTGGTTTGGGGCGTCAAACCCCAACAATTCTATCACTGCGTTTCTGCTCTGTAAGGATACATCAACTGTATTTAGAAATTGAGTTCCTCGCATCAGGTCCCCAGTGGATGGCTATCTACATGTCTTCGCTGAACTATATCAGCCACTGAAAATGGGGCATTTATTTGTGTACGCGCTGAGAATGTCTCCCCTCCTGCGCACACGGGATGACGGCGCGCTGTCACGCGTTTTCACTTCATTCCGAAGCGCGGGGCACGGTGTCATGTTATCACAGTTTGTACTATAACCCTTGCACGGAATACCATGGCGACCACACGAAGCGAGCACCGAATTCACGTTTGTAATATCCTTGCATTTCTGATCGCAATTAAAATGCTTTCTCGAAGACTGCTTGCTGATGAATGTCTGTACACGTATTAGCATACCAACAAAACGTATAGTGATGCCAACGTTCACATTAAGACCAGGGTTGTTCAAGACCAGATCGTTATTTTTTATTGTGGCAGCTTCAAAAGAAATTACGTTAGATGCTTCGGAAATAGTTAGCATCGAACTTGATTCTCTCATAGGTATTAATAGTTGTTAGGGTTTTGCGTCGTAAAACCACGACATGATCATGAAGGACGCCATGCTGGAGGGCTCCGGAAATTTCAACCACCTGGAGTTCGTTAACACGCAGCTAAGTAGACGGGCCTCTAGAGGAGGAGGAGGATGACTAAACCTGTATTGAAAACCAGTGAAAATGGTTTCCTCGATTGCGGGAGGCGACGACGCTTAATCAGCCAGGAGTTCCTGCTCTAATTGGCGGCTGCCTCTGCCCGCCCCGTTATGCAGACCTGCTCATCGGGGCAGCATTTGAGGAGTGTGGCCGCCCACTGCTGCGTCATGGTAATTTTCACATACTATGGGGCTGTCCCAGTGCACGGTCCTCAGCATTCCGCCCCCATCTAAATGCGTCCGCCGCTGCCGACATTATGATAGGTGGATCAATTATTTTTTGATTAAAAAATAATACTTAATTTGGCACGTGCTATTCAGAATAGATCCATTGTTTCGAACTCACGCAGAAGGTGCCACAAATAATTTCTCTCCTTATGTTCTTACATTCCTGCTTGAAATAACATAACACATATATGAAAGTTATGAATAGAAAGTGGCTGTTTACTGTGTAATGACAGTGGTATTCGTGGGAATATGTGACCTGGGATAATACAGAACTAGTCAGAATATTCCAGCCAACAATCCCAAAAAAGGATTTGCATGAGCTTGCATCCAGTTGGCGGGCCCTAGAAGCCTGCCTGTTATAATGGCTATTAAGGGGAACACGACCGGAGAGAATAAAAAAGAAACTAGAGTATGTCAGCTCACATTTTTACTACGCAATATATGGCCTAGCGATAGTGTGCAATACACGCCATGCTATTTTTTTTAGGAAAAATTGAGGCTTACCTGGAGAGAAGACGACGCTGTCTTTGAATCGGCGGCCAATGGAGGCAGTGAGGCATCATCTGACCGCGTTGGAAACATGGTCTCGAATATGCCCGATGTCGACGTTGCAGTCGCTCCAGTAGTCACAGCGCGCGGCGAGTCTTGCAAAACCTCGAGCAAGGTCTCGCGTACGTGGGCCAATGTCTCGTGCACGCTGCGCCGGCGTTCGTCCGCAGACAACCGTGGGCTGAACTCTTCGTTGGCCGGAAAGAGATGGGTGACAGCCTGTCCGCTGCGTGAGAGGGATTTATTTGTAATGATGTTTGATTATCCCAGCACCTACCGGGATACTTAAATATTTTGCTGAAACATTATATATGCGGGGACGTTATACGAGGATACTGAAACACATCAACGCTGAAACATCCCATCAGATTTGTCGGGTGAGGAGAGGCAGAGACTGAGATTTAGCAGAAACGACTAGCAGATTCCATTGTCCGATTTGGAGCAGGCTTGCCCTAATATTCTGTTCATGTTCTTCTCCTATTCGCGTGGCAAAGGAGAGTTTGGAGTGGGGATACCGATACACATGAACGCTGAAACAACCTCAGTGTCCACGTGTTGTCTGCGCGCTGCAGCCGAATAAGGAAACACTCACTTAATATGTACTGATGGGCTAGTTGTTGAGCCATCATATTCGATGAAGCAGCGAACAAAATGACAAAATCAGGTGCAAATAAAATGGTACAAACGCTTGCATTTGTGTCATTTTGTGTGTGCGTGATTTTGTCCTGTTGTGCGCTGCTTCATCTAATACCAAGGAAAAGCTCAATTATTTTGCATGTCGTAGAGAGCATGAAAGAGAGAGAGTGGTGAAAAATAAAAATAAAAGAGGATAACACGCAACACAAATATCTCCTTTGTTATCACATACATGGGAATGACAAAATGAATGGCTGATGTAATTTATACACGTGGCGTTGGTGGAAGCTGTTTTTTTTATTTTCTCCTGTGTGTGAGCTCGCTATCCTTCAAGAAATGATGACGTGTCTAGGAGGCGCTGAAGATTATTCTGCAACAGTGGCTAAACACGGGTGTTTGAATATCTCTACGGCTGGAAAGAATAAAATAACTGGGGTCGTAAGTATTCACTCAGCTCTACATTGTCACACATACTCTCTCTCTCATTCGTATACATGAGTATTTTTTAACAATACATCGACGCTGCTTTGAAGGTTCTTTGTAGTCCTCACAGGCAGCAATATTGCAGAATTTGCCTAAAAACTCGCTGATTAGAAAAAGAGAGGGCACCATCTAGATGCGATGCCGCAACACTGGCAGTGGCAATCCTTATCGCATTACAGCAGTGCGATGCCTATAGTAGATGTCAGTATGCTGCCTCGATTGCTCGAGTCCCCGCACTGCTATAGTGGTTACAGTGCTCCTTTGGGGGCCCGAATGTCGCGGGTTTGATCATGGCCTCGGCAGATGCATTTCGATAAAGATAATAATATATGGGGTTTAACGGCCCAAAACCACAATATGATTATGACAGACGCCGTAGTAAAGGCCTCCGGAAATTCCGATCACCTGGGGTTCTTTAACGTTCACCCAAATCTAAGTACACGGGCTTCAAACATTTTCGCCTCCATCAAAAATGCAGCCGCCGCGGCCGGGATTCAATCCCGCGACAATTGGGTGAGCAGTCGAGTGCCATAACCACTAGACCACCGTGGCGAGGCTGCATTTCGATAAACACGAAAAGACCGTGCACGTACATATAGGTGCACGTCAGAGAATTCCAGGCTGTCTTAACCTCCGTAGCACTATACAAACGGCGTACCTCACAACCATATCGTGGGTTTGGCCCGTAAAACGCCTGATACTATTACTGCGTAGACCGCTCACCAACATTTGGCCAGCTTGCCGCGCCATGCTGACTCGTTGCTCCCTCCTGCTAGACTAACGTCTGAGGAGCACGGGAGCTATACAAGGTGAAGCGCCCTATTGCTTAAATGCTTCTTCCTAAGGGTGGGGGCGCTTGTACATTAAATACCGTTTGCCCGGATTCATGAAGCAACAAAGTGTCAATTTTCTATGATGTGAGATAGCATCCTATCACATCCGTGCACCAAAGATGATGGCCGCCTGGCTGCTATAATAATTACGGCGCTCCGCTGTTGTTCCGAAGGTCGCGAGTTCGATGCCTGCCGCGGCGGTTGCATTTCGATGCACGTCAAATGACACAGGCCCGCGTACTTCTATTTAAGTGCACGTTAAAGAACCCCAGATGGTCGACAATTCAGGAGCCTTCCACTACGACGTGCCTCGTAACCATATCGCGGATATGGCAAGCAAAACCCCAGAAATTATCATTACGAAAGATGGGGCACATCAGAACAAGTGAACGCACCATAAGCAGAAAACTGTAACACTTATAATTGAAAATTTTGTTGAAGCGCACTAAAAAACAGACGGACAGAAGAGACTGACAAGGACAGCGCTTGCTCTCACAACTGAAGTTTTATTGATCAGAAAAAGGTATTTAAAGCGGTTACATGGCTCATCGCGCATGTGCAACAGAACAGGGTGCAACAGAAACCACTCGTATCGGGATTACATAATAGTCGCTGTTATTTGTCATCTAGTATTTTGCAAAAACTAAGTGTCGAGATACGCGTATTCTTTATCGTGCAGAACAATCGTAGCTTGGCTAACACAATCAAGTCCCCTCTTTCGGATGTGGTAAAATTGTGTTAGCCAAGCTACGATTGTTCTGCACGATAAAGAATACGCGTATCTCGACACTTAGTTTTCGCAAAATACTAGATGACAAATAACAGCGACTATTATGTAATCCCGATACGAGTGGTTTCTGTTGCACCCTGTTCTGTTGCACATGCGCGATGAGCCATGTAACCGCTTTAAATACCTTTTTCTGATCAATAAAACTTCAGTTGTGAGAGCAAGCGCTGTCCTTGTCAGTCTCTTCTGTCCGTCTGTTTTTTAGTGCGCTTCAACAAAATTTTCAATTATGAACGTAATCCAACTGGCCCAACTTGCCATCTTGCTGTAACACTTATCCTGAAGTTCATTAGTCCTATGCCATGCAAGAAAAATACTTACCGCAAGCATTCCTGCTTGGACAGCTCCTCTTCGGCAAAAGTAACAGTGGCTGACAAAGTAAAGGAAACAATGACTAGATAAGTTTTCCGATCTATCGAACTAGAACATTATTTCAAGCAATTATGGCCTCCTTCACAAAGACAGCGTTCAGAGTATCACGTATATATATTTCAACAAATATGCATGCACATGCAGCTGAGGCGTTATAATAATGTCGGCTAAATTAGGCGAATATTTGTTAACATTATCCTCGTAGCGTCATTCCAGATTGTCACCGAGCTAACTGCCAGCTGCATAGCTGTGAAATAAACCTTATTCGCGTTCGCTGCTCTTGCATCTAAACTTTCCTGTAAAACCTTCCTTCATGTGCTATAAATAGTAATTATACACCGAAGTACCTGCCAATCTGCACCGACCACACTTTAACTGTTGACACCCTGTTGTCCTTCAATACTTTAATAATGGTCAGGAAGCTCCTGCGTAACACTATGGGAGAGCTTCATATAGCGCCTGTAATAGCCGCGCAGCGGCATTACGAAGCTGTAAGTTTATGCCTTAAGCGTCCTTGACGCTATAGTATACGCTATATAGGAGGCGCTGGCAATAGTATACGCTATTATATACAATATGGACTCTATAATGAACGCTCTTGACGTTAGAAAGTGGACGCTCATAGCATCCATCCATCCATCCATCCATCCATCCATCCATCCATCCATCCATCCATCCATCCATCCATCCATCCATCCATCCATCCATCCATCCATCCATCCATCCATCCATCCATCCATCCATCCATCCATCCATCCATCCATCCATCCATCCATCCATCCATCCATCCATCCATCCATCCATCCATCCATCCATCCATCCATCCATCCATCCATCCATCCATCCATCCATCCATCCATCCATCCATCCATCCATCCATCCATCCATCCATCCATCCATCCATCCATCCATCCATCCATCCATCCATCCATCCATCCATCCATCCATCCATCCATTCGGGCAGCAATGAAGGCGGCTGCGGCTACCGGAGGGGTGATCGGCATTAGTGGAGTGTCGGCGCGGCCTGTTGATGTGCTCAGTCATGCTGTTTGCTTCAACTCAACGCGTCTCTACGTGTGGTGACATAGATACTTAGTTATTTCCCAATAAACGCGATACCCGACACTTATTGTGAGCGAGGCTGCCGCTTCGGATGTATGGACGTCGACGAAAAGGTGTCCCTAATTATTCTACGAGGGTGGCAATGCGGTCTTGTTGGTGAATCATTTGAACGGCTGTGATGTCGAGCGAAAATGCACACGGACACGAGAAGGCACATAAGGACACTACACAGCTGTGTGGTGTCCTTATGTGCCTTCTCGTGTCCGTGTGCCATTTGGCGCTACAATAAAGCCGTTCAAATGAATTATTCTGTCAAACAGCTGACGCGGAACTATGCGATAGTTGCAACAAAGCCATCCTGCGACAAAAGACTGCAGGGTTCTAGATTGAATCGAAGCACGTTCGCGCGTGTGAGAGGCAGTTTAATGCCTGAGACAGGACTGGAACGCCAACCTTGAGCTGATGATCACGGCGACATTAAATGTGAATTGATAAAAACTTAAATGAGAGTCGTGCTGGAACGAAGCGAGCACTGTAGTATAAAATTCGTGTGCGTAAATGAAAGAACATTTGCTTGGGTACCCTAAATATTCCCTATATCTAGCACTTGCAGTTCCCAGCCGGTTCGCAGCAGAGTACACGCAACAACCGGCCATGGCGCTCGCTGTCGTCACGGCGCAGAATCCCGTGACCACCACCACCAGCTCCTTATTATCCACACAACCCGAAGAGGGCAAAGAAGCTGCTATCGCTTTAGCCTACGCGGCGACTACCGCCTCTTGCACCGTTATTGACATCAAGACAGCTATCCGCAACTTCACCAAGGGCCTCATCTAACCGCAAGTGAACCGCATACTCGCAGGCACATCCCCATCTCGTCGCCGCCAAGTTCATTTAATCTGGGCTCTGGGCCATTCGGGCCTTGCCGCGAACGAAGCCGCTCAAGACGCCGCCCGAGAAATCGAATAATTTGTCACAAACAGCTGGGGATACATATGCACATTACATGTTCAAACAAACAGTACCAATAAGGCTTGAATATGAGCAGTTTTTGTTTTTACATGGCATAGCTGCCACGAAAACCGCTGCCCAAAACAAGGCAGGCCGAAAGAGACCCTTGAAGCGTCTATCTGAACAGTGCTGGGCAATATCGAAGATACATGCGTTTTAGATACTATCTTAGATACTCTTTGGTTATCTTGTATGTGTATCGCGATACATCTGGCAAGAGGTGTATCAGTATCTGTATTTCCGATACATTGAAGAATGTATCGTGTATCTTAAGATACAAGATACTGCGATCGCAACCCCACGGTACGAAACAATAAACGTTGGTTGAACTCCACTTCTCAAGCTGATACTGCTCCCACTAAGCCACCACATTAAAACTGGAGACAGTGACATTATTGTATCTTTCCGCCAGAGTTTTGCAGGGAGGGTGGACGATGAACTCTGAGCGTCCCTATTGAGGCAGCAGAGTGACATGGTGTCGCTCGCATCGTATCGACAGACAAACACGCGAACTTCTACGCTCAGACGACCTTTGTTTTTTAGTTTCTTTTTTCTTTTTAGTTTTGTCAGCGCTATGACACTTGGCTCTTTGCCACTGTCCTGTGCCGCGTACTCCAATGCGTGCGGTGTCTTTTGCACAAATTCTGATGCCGCTGTAGTGTCGTTATTGAAGTTTCTCTTGCGTTGTGCTTCGTTACGATGTCTGAAGAATTCATGAAAAGGGGTTTGTTTGCGTCTCGTGGATTCCACATATCGGCGATTTCAAGGAACTCGTCGCTGCAAGTTCGACTTAGATGCAATGAGATTGGCTTATATGCAGACAAAATTCTAACAGCTATAGCGCCACCGGTACCGATTCTGGATCTAACATAACACGCATTCACTTAACAGAAGCTACCTTGGCGTACGTCTCTTTTTCTTTTATTCAATGAGTTCTAAAAATATTAATTTGATTGTTAGCACAAGTTCTTTCTAAACTGTGATTTTCCATCCCATACATTACCTGTAGGCATCAAGATACGAACGTCAGTGCCTAGGAAGTAATACGCTGGAGTTCGCGCAGTAGATTCATTACCTTGTGCAAGGCTTTATAGAAAACGCAGTGCCAGTATAGCAGGCAGTGTATAGACACTGAAGGGAAAGCAAAACCTGCCTAGGAACGCAACTGTGCAAGTGCCGCGCGAGAAACCAGCTTAATGTTACTGACCCCTCCCCCCAACGACCCACCCCCCCCCCCCCCCCTCCAAAAAAAAAAAACAAGGAGAAAAAAACGAAGAAGAAACACCAGTGAGACTGCAGTGTTCGCGCAATGGCTATTGGAGGTTGCCCCACTTGACGGAGGTACCAAGTACGTCCACAAAATTTGGCGTGTGCTAAGTACCTCCCTTCAGCAAAGGCAAACCGTAAGAGGAAATCACGTGCTTCCTTAATTTATGGTCTTATTTCTTCGAGAGCAGTTAACCTCGCGTAGTTATATATGCCATAGAAATTATCTACAGTGCCTGAAATAGAAAGAGATGTGTGCGGTCGAACAGGTGAATGCGGAGCTTAGGCTGGATTTCATAGAGTCCACGAAAAAATATTGGGATTTCATCAATTTTGCGCTACACCGGAAATGTCTCCGTACCAGGGAGGAGTTACTTCGCATGGATGCCATTGGATGCCTCAATTAAAGGAGTGGTGACAGAAAATTTGTGAGCCTCTGTTTTTTCTCTTAATCAGTGACTGCTGACTGGTTAATAGCGGCAACGAAACTCATTTGCGCCAGCGCGAGACGAATGTTTATTTATATGCTCGTATGTTATGACTGGAGGCAGTTTCGATTTCAAGAGCACTCGGTGGCCCCGTGACGTAGTCGGCCTACTCGTCAGGTGACCGCGAGATCCAGTGACGTCACTGCCAGCATTTGCCATGTTGTCAGCGCTGCTATTTCGTCTGCTGTGTTGAGCGTTGCGAGTGCCTGAATCGTCAACAACGTTGCTTATCTAGTGCGGCGGTGGACGAAAGAGCTGGGAGGAGTGTAAAAATCAGTCAGACGAGCTCGATTCACTTCGCGAATCTCGCCGGTGGCTGCGATTTTGTTCTCGTCATCGTCGTCCAACTGAGGCGACGTTTTTCGTGAGGCTTGGAGCAGCCGCACCACTAGACGTGCTGAAACACTTTCGCTTCGATCATTTGTAAAGTAGCAGGTTGAGAAGTGACGAAGGAAGCAGTAAAATCACAACATCGGCGCTCTGTAACCGTGTTTATGCGTAACACGCAAGTGACGTGATGTGCGCTTTGCTGACTCGTATTTAGGTAGGGCAACGCTTCGTTCTCAAGGCTAACCAATCCCATGTACGCACGTCCGAACGCCAAAGCAGTTATCTGTCCACTACGCAATAGGATCCCGGCAGTTTAGTTTGTCTGTAGACTTCCTAACATTTGCGGATACCTCGTTACCGAAGCTGTTGACGGCTGCAGCAGTAGCAGCAGCCGCCATAGAATTGATATACTGACTCTAGAGGAAAAGCTCCCCATAGGGCCCATGCATTGAAACCTATAACCGCATGGGTTCCGCCATGATGGAACAAAACGAACGTTGACAGACCCTGAGACGCTCGCTATATTTGACAGTAGTAATCAGGTTTAATCAACCAACCTAAGCCATCTACGCGATGTTCAGAGAACATCAGCTGTGTTTTGATGCGTGAAGCCGTGTGTTAGTGTAGCGTTGTGTGTGCAGCTGCCCCGATTGATAACAGTTAACATTTCCACCTGTTTGTGCATGGTTTTTACTAGGCACGCCCTACCAATATTGCATAACGAATAAAGTTTCTCCGTTCGCTGGCACAAGGGTCACTCGACAGATTCGCATCTCGAAGCAAAGTGCGTAGGCCGTAGCGCGGGGCTTCGACTTGCAATGACGAGACACTTGTATCCACGTTCTTTTTCAGCTCATTGCTGCCGTACTTCAGCGCAGAGTGTCTTAAACCAGAAAAATGTCGATTGCAGCGTGCAGTGGCGAATGTGAGTGAGACGTCATCCGAAAGCTTCAATTAAAACTAAAGATACACGGCACCCGAAATTTTAGTGCCGTTAAAAAGACTGAAAAAAATACTTCGGTTGCGCCTAGTTGGTACACAACTTTCAGTGCTTGTCTCATCTCTTCTTTGCCGTCCGTCCTGGTTTGCACTTGAGTTTTCAACTTGAAAGAAAAAAGAGCTGTCACATGAAGTCGAGTGGTACGTGGCCACTGAAAACGCACGCAACGGGACACTATTACAACTACGAGATACGCGACGTAAACGAAGTTTCAGGGGCTTTAACACGACGCAGAAACCGGCGCAATTAGAGTGCCTAGGCGCAATCGGCCGCGAGCGCACTCTCGAGTATTGGTGTTGATATGGTGGCGCGATCTAGTAAACCAGCCTGCAAACGCTTCTTTCCACGCACAGTAAATTGCATAAATGGCCCTCGTACTCTTTCGTAAAAGTATTCAAAATAAACGCAAACCAATATCCGCGCGTTTTTAATTGTGCAAATGCTTCTTTAGGATTGATATGTGATGGCAAGAATGACAACGTTCCAAGGTGTCAGAGTTGTTGTGGTTATCGGTCTCGTGGCCCAGCTTTTGCTCTAGAGTCAGTATATTAACTCTATGGAAGCCGCGGAGCCGGTAGCGACATCTTGCGGCATTTTGTCCAACTGCAATATTTTTTTCGGTTTTCTACGTGGCCTTGCTCTTCTTCTGACAAAAGAAAAAAGCAACGACAATACTGTCAGTTACTAATTACCTCACTGCTAATGCTTTACACAGAGTCATTAAGCGTGTAAGTCGATGCAATGTTATTTTGTAGGGCTCTGGTTAGGCTATGCATAATCAGGTGTCTCCACCAGCGTTGTCCGTCTCGTACACGCCTCCGGTAACCCAACCAGAACAGAACTCGTGGCATACGTTGTTTACAAAAAGGCCCCGCACGATGACATCATCGATGTTTGCTTCTATTTCCGATTCGACACTTTCATGAACTTCAATGCATAATTAAAATACTTTTTAGGCTGTATTTGTGGCTGATATTGTACAGATGGCACCTCTATACACCCATTAGTGTGGTGTAACAGTCAAATTGTGTCCGAATTTTTGCGTCACCACTCCTTTAAGACGTTAGCACTAAGCGCCCTTCATTTACGGCCCTTGCCGATGGGCAGAACTCAAGATGGCAGCGCATATGATGAACGTCGTCATGGCAACAGGTACAGCAGCCATGCGGCGCCTTGATTCCCAGAAACGCGTTCTTAAGCGATGGCGAGTGATTAGCCGTAGACAAATGCAAAGCACATATTCAAGGACGCCGTATAAGAGCCGTAAAGTGAAACTATAGTTACGTCTCATGTGATTTATGTCCGCTGCCTGTTGGTGTAAGGATATAAACGCAACACCGTGCTCTTTTTAAAGGGCCATTTTTGAGAAAATTAGCTGTTGCCTCACTGCAGAACAGCTAATCTGTATGTACGGCAACACAAATTGGCACAATGAAAACCGCGGCGTAAGTGGCACGCTCACATGTCGTTCTTTGTGAGCCGGAACAATATTGCGGGACTTGTTCTGGAATTATTCGAGCAATAATTAAAGCACGATGCACGAACAGCGCGAGTCGTAAAATATCAGGGCGCACAAGTACACAGCGGGCAAGCACCATGAAACTGCCAACAACGGCCAACGCACTCCTCACCAGAACTATCCACAACGACAGACCATGAAAATTGTTTGAACCATTCCTTCCTCCATGTCTGTAACGGACTTCAAAGCCGGAGGCGCCAGCAAGGCGGTGCGCGTGGAACCCGCCAAAGATGGGTTCGAAGGACTTGCGACGCAAGGGAGGGGAAGCAGGTTTTAGTTTCCCGCTTGGGATAGTTGGGTGCCGCCTCAACTCAAACTGCATGTCACGCGGGGCTCTTTCCTACCGCTGACCGTACTGAGCGAATAACCGTAGTCGACCAAATAGACTATATTCATCCGAGAGGTACCACGAGTTCTGTACGCTGTGGCAGAACAGTGCAGACAGCGGGACGAAGAAAATACAGGACACGGCGCTGGCTATCAACTGGTTTTTTTTTTATTGGAGAGCCAGAGAATATATAAGCAGGCGAACCAAAAATCGAAAAAATGGCACGAACGCTATAGAGTGACTCGGCCGGCCGGCATAACTATCAATTTGGACAAGGGTTTACAAGATGTGGCAAAAGCAGATTTCATGAGAACATAAAGACGAGCAACAATGACAAAAAGGACTCAAACAGCTAAAGCCGGACATTCAAAAACCCACAAAAACCAAGAACCAACATTTAACAAAAAAATGTCGCCCGCATCTTCCCACGGGGGGAACTCGAGTAAATGCGTCGCAGAGTGGTGGGGGCATTGCGTGAATGTTGCGTAATTGGGTTTCGCAGAAGCGTCGCGCTGCCCGAGTGATGGATCCGCTGCTCGACGTTCACGAACCGTTCCTGCTTCTCGAGCACGACGTTCAGGATCAGCCCGTCGTTGCCGTCTCGCAGCAGCTTCTCGTTCACGAAGTTCCGGGTCCGCAGCTCGCTTCAAACGCTTGCGTTCAGCGTCGTATGCTCGTCTCTTCGCAGCCTTGTCTTCTGCTTTGCTTGCTGTTGTTGACGCCGACGACGGTGAGGGTGGGGTAACGTTGCCTTCAACCATAGAGTTTCCTACAATACTTACTAGAGGGAACTCTGGCGCTAGTGTCTATGGGAGCTGCAATGCATCGCGCTTCAGCCAGCATGGGAATCATGGGTAGTACACGGATTTGTCTAAACTTCGTTCTTTTGGCTCCGTTTGGCTCCACGTCGCCTGCATCCGCTTTGTCGCAAAACGAAGTTCAGCAAAAATCAGCAGTTTCACTTCACCACTTTAACTTCTTTAGGCTCACAGATTCAAATCTGGTCACGAAGTTCACAACGATCCATTCTTTTATCCGAAAGAAAACCAAACCATAGCAATAAACAAAGCCACAAGTGCGTTCGAAGCCCACAAGCACGAAGACTAGGAAAATCCGTGTACTACCCATCATTCCCATGGTGGCTGAACGATCGCAGCACCAGAGTTCTCTCTAGGTCATTTTAGGAAACTCTATGCCTTCAACGAGTGGTGGGACGCTGATTGAAGGTACTGTTGCTTCCATCGCAGCTACTCGAGTCAAGCAAAGCGTCAAGTCAAGCGAAAGCCAAGTAAAGACGCCCTTGACTGAATTCCGAACGCGCGCTCTGCCGCTTATATACACGCCGCCCGCGTGCGATCGAGAGGAGGGAGGGACGGAGAGGAGGGAGGGAGGGAGCGAGAGGAGAGGCCTGCTGCCGGCACGAGACGAGCCGAGCATACGAGAGAGGGAGAGGACAGGCTTGGTGCAGGCACGAGACGAGCAGAGCATGCGCAGTGGGGGTGTGGACGGCGGCCGACGCCGCAGGTGCGACTAAGAAATATTCCGCATTTAAAAATGTTTGTAAAAAAGCAGGGCTAGGCAAAGATACTTTGAAATTGTATCGCGATACGATACAACATACTCGGGCAAGAAGTATTTGAAACAGATACAAGATACTATCGGAATTATTTTATCCAATACGATACTTTCCAATAGTATCTTAAGATACTTCGATACATTTGCAAATTAGTTATTGTAGGTCTTTATAATGTGGTAGCAAATGCCTATATACAAAAGTATTTGGTTGAAAATTTCTTAACGGCGAACAGCTTCGTTTAGTTTCAATAAAACATGTGTTAATATCGCGAGAGTTACGTCTTTCTTGCTAAATGTATATTAGTTTCATTCGAAAAAAAAAAAACGCCAGGCCTGCGCTGAAACCGCAGCACAGTCACAGCGAAAGCTGGAAGAGCGGCGTTTCTAGAGCCCGTTAAGCTCTCTTGGGGCTACAATACAAGAACACTAGAGAGGTACCCACTATGCCGTAAATCACAATTTTTGGGAAGTTGGGAAGCACCTACTAAGCCATTATTAGTCATTCTGTGGAGAAGCGAGGCACGAGCTACACGTCTGTAAGGCATTATGTGCACTTTGTTGACGCGACGACTGATGACGATGAAGAATTATGGCTCAGCCCTTTGTAATGGGTTGGAATCTTTAAACGGCCCACCAGTTATGTTTTTGCATTGGGTGACGCCCGGTCGCTATTTCCCTCTCCCGTCATGCTGTATAACATATGTTGACGTGGGAGAGAGTCGGGGGGGGGGGGGGGGGAGTGGCGAAGAACTTTACTGAGACCCAGAGGAAATGGATCATGCGCTTGTGGGCTTCCTTGGCAACCAATACAAGTGCACTTGCGAGGAACGCACTACGCTCTAAATCACTAATTTTACTGAGACCCCGAGGAAGTGGATCATGCGCTTATGGGCTTCCTTGGCAACCAATACAAGTGCACTTGCGAGGAACCCACTACGCTATAAATCCTTGTAATTTTTTAGAAGTAGGGCAACAGGCACTGTGCCATTTTTCGTCATTCTACGGAGAGCGTTGGTACCTGCTAAACGCATGTAAGGCTTTATGGGCACTTTGTTGATGCTGTGCCTGATGACGATGAAGAATTATGGCAGAGCCCTTTGTAATGGGTTGGAAGCATTCAACAACCTACTCGTTGCGGAATTCGCATTGTGTGACGCCTGGTTACAGAATTCGCGTTGTGCGACGCTTGGTGCTTATTTTACTCTTCTACCACGCTATATTGCATATACTAATGTGGTTCCTTCCCGAGATGAAGGCTGTGTAGGACCTTTTTGCAAAGCAGTTTCATGCACCGGCATGGCTCAGTGGTTGAATACTGGGCTCCCACGCAGAGGGCCCAGGTTCGAACCTCGTTCCATCCTGGAATTTTTTTCTTATTTCGTTTTTATTTCGAGCGATACTGGTTACGGACACCGGCGGCGGCGGACAACTACGGCCGGTGAAATGATCTCATAACAGCTTTCGCTGTAAAAACAACTCGCTGCCAATGGGGACTAAATACGCCGAATCTAAGTTCGTGTAAAACGAAACTTGTGGGTAAGGTCACCACCTGCGATGAGTTGTTTCGCTTACTACATTTCATTTTGAGCGTTACCTCTAATTGCTGCACTTCGAATAAAAGTTACAACTAAGGAGACTATTCCTTTTCTATTGATTTCATAAAAACATTCTAGCAAGTGTTCTACGTAAGCGTTAAAATAACCATCAACTATTCAAGAACAAGAGATATATTTCGAAATGCGCGTTTCCTTGACCAACATTTTCCAAACGAGAATATCGAAGCATAGAACACGTTTTTGCACAATGTATGTAGCTGTGCAAATCGACTGTTTCGAATCGTTAAAAAGCATTTAATTCATTTGAAGGCCTGCTAAATCAATCAACATGCTTTTATGAAAGCAGGCGCGTGTGAAAATTTTTTTAGTACGAAGCCAAGTCGAAGCGAGTGGTAATTAGCATAGCATTACTTTAATCGACTTCTAGAAGGAGTTTAATAGTAGTAGAGCACAAGTTATGAGTGGTAAAACAAGGTATGTTTTAAAATTAGCTGCTTTTAGGCGATATCAGCCTTGATAACATGCTCTTAAACTCTAAGAAATATTATAAAGGTGAAGGTAACATGCATCCTTAACCTTAAAGGGGTACTGACACGACTTTGGGAATCGCAAATAGGAAATTTTTTTTGTTTCTTTGGCATGTAGTGTGAACGCTCTCATCCTCCCCCCCCCCCCCCCCCCCCCCCCCCCACCGGAGCCTAGGAGTATGTACAAATTTTTTTTCATTAGGGGAGAAGCACCTTAGGGTCTCGGTGTGTTGGCATGCATAGTCGTCTGCTGTCGCGGCGTGCATCGTCGTCGGTCAATTTGCTTGAGCGCAAGAGAGGGCCCCAACGCCTCGGCGCTCGCCGTGTGGCGAGAGAGAGCGAACGGCGCGCGTTGACTATGGAGACGCTCTTTCTGCGATGGACGCTGAATTCTCAGCTTTCAAGGAACAAGAACGCGCCCTCGCCCGCGAGAGACAACGCCGACGCTGGCAGCGTCTGCTAGCGAGTTTGTTGATTGAAAAAATCATTCCGGACCGTTGGCGCCAGAGCCGTATATTCCTTAAGGGAATATACGGCTCTGGTTGGCGCTATATGAAACAGCTCCACTAACGTACAATGAAACCTGTGGAGGGGCGAAGCATGCAGTGTGCGCCGATGTTTCCCATAGCAAAATTACTGCTAATGGGCAATGAGAGACAGAAGAAAGATTAGACACGTACACCCGCAGTCCGCTTTTACTTAACGTGCACGCTGCGAAGCTTTATTGTTTAACTACGCACAAGAGAAATCTCCCATCGGCACTACATTGTAGGTCAAGATTCAGTGCCTATATCACTCTTAAAAAAAAGTTCGGAAAAAGCTTGTAACCACGAGCAAATAGTTAGTAACAGCAGCTGTTACTAGCTTTCTTGGGCCATTACTAACTTTCTGCTACCTTTTTACTACCTACGTTAGCAGACACTTAAAAGTTGCAACGGTTACTACCTCTTGCGTACCGTTACTAACTTTTTGCCATGCACCTGTTAAACGAACTTGTTAAACGAATCTTAGAAGTTATTATTACGAGCTTTTTACAACCTATTCACTAGCACGGGGATCCATTCAAGTTCATTAAGGCGATATTAGTAAGCTTAGCATCCCGTCCTGGGTCTTGTATATTAAGCAATGTTGAGACGATATTACGCAAAATAGACGTAACATATTGATTGTCTTAATATGCTTGATTAAAAGTCCTTCGCTACGTTACCTCGCGCACCTAATAAAATTGTATGCTATATAAATATAGGCGCATAACTTAAACTATTTATCCTAAAGCCTAGCTGCTCACCGGCACCAGCCGCGTACCCCAGAGATAGAGCTATATATACTCCTGGAACCGCTTATGAATTATACGTGTCGCGTAGCCTTGTCGTTGTGTATATGTGCTGTTCTGATTCATGACATACTGTGCGTAATTAGCGAGTTTTAGTATAGCGGAAAACAGCAAACGCAAGGGTTTAGCGTTAGCGTTAGCGTTGCGTGCTCCTAACTGCGCATGAGCAGAACGTAAACGTAGCCCGAGCTCTTACGTACGAACGCTATTTCTGGAATATAGCGTTCAACGCTAACGCACGCAAGAGATCCCGTACGTAGGGCAAGATGGCGGTGCCTGTTGGAGCGAGAGCCGTCCACTTCGAATCTTTGTAGCCGTCGTCCTGCATTATTAAACTTATTCATTCCCTAATAATGTTCGTGTTTGATTTAGATTTGAGTAATGAGGCTTCGCCAACCGTGTACCGCCGATAAAATAGCTCCGTTTTTGAGATACAAAGTGGATTTGCGCTGCAGAAGGCTTAGCAAGATTTGTTTGCAAGGTTCGCTTATGTTTTCTGTAGCAGCGTAGAGATGGCGACGCTGTCTTTAGTCGCCTCTTTCCAAGATACGGCCACAAGTGAAGCAGATACATGTCAGGCGTCGTTAAGTGAAGCAGATACATGTCAGGCGTCGTTTCCCTTCATGCCTTTCGCGGCAGTGCATGAATGTGACGCGTGATGCGTCCCAGCTTAAAAAGGCCAAGTAATAGGGGTGTTGAAGAATTTTCAAACGCGGCATGTCGACAGAAACCAGTGTGTCAGAACTCAACACTTCTGCAAACGCGACATGGAGACGCAACAGTCGTGACTTTGGATCAGCTCGACTTGGTGGCGCTTTTGTGGATTCTACGGTGCATTTAGTGTTTTTATGTCTAGATGGCGCCGTATGTGCTTGCGTTAGCGTTAGCGGGAATGCCTTCCGCTGTACTAAAAGACCACCATTTGGCACGCAGCGCGTTCTGTTTTAGCGTTAGCGTTGAGACGCACGCTAACGCTAACGTAAGCGTTTCCCGCTATACTAAAACTCGCTATTACCTAATGATATATCGCAATGTTGATGCTCGCGAATTCGACCGTTATAAAAACAAGAGACTCGTGAGGCGAAATGATCACGGTTAGTAATTTTTTGGTAGTAACCGTTACTACCTATTTTACTAGTTAGCAACGAGAAGGGTAGTAACCGCTACTAAGTGCGTTTGTAACGGCGAGGGTAGTAACGGTTACTAACCTCCCCGTTACTAACCGCACTTACTAACAGGGTAGTAACATATGTGACAAGTAGTTAGTAAACCGAAGTTAGTAACTACTACAACCTTTTTTTTTTTTCAGAGTGTATATACGGGGTGGCCGGTCAACAGTTGTGCAGCGTGATCAGTCAGTTTTTTTTAATCAAGAAACTCGCTAGCAGACGCTGCCTGCATCGGCGTTTTCTCTGGCGGGCAACGGTGCGTTCTCATTCCTTGCGAGCTGGTAGTTCAATATTGGTGGCAGAAAGAGCATTTCCATATTCAACGCGCACCGTTCGCTCTCTCTCGCCACACGGCGAGCGCTCAGGCGGTGGCGCCCTCCTTGCGCTCAAGCAAATGGACAGGAGATGACGATACACGCGGCGACAGGACACGACGATGCACGACGTGCTTCGCCCCTGAAAACCGACTGCTCGCACTGCACAACCGTTCACCGGCCACCCCGTGTATATATAGGCACTGGATCTTGACCTGCAAGGTAGTGCCGGTGGGAGATTTATCTTGTGCGCAGTTGAGCAATAAAGATTCGCATGTGCGCGTTAACTAAAAGCGGACTGCGGTCTCTGTGTCTTATCGGAGCCCCCAGTTTTAGGGGTGAAGCCCCTTAAGGCCTCGGCGTCTCGGCGTGTTTTGTCTACTGTATGGCGTGTGTCGTCTGCTGTAGTGATGGTCCATCTGCTTGATTAAAACCGGTTCAGCGCAAGACAGGGCGCCACCGTCTCAGCGCTCGCCGTGTGACGAGACAGAGCGAATGGCGCGCGTTTTTTTTTTTTTTAGAGAAACGCCGGCGCACACTGCATGCTCGCCCCTCCCCAGGTTTCACGTTTGTGGAGCTGAACACCCTTGCCTATATGCCCCTGATGAGTCAACACAGTTCGCTGTATTTGCGAACTCTACGTCCCGGATGCAGCCAAACCTGATGTCGTAGCCGCTGGAGATCAATTCACCCTTCGTAGGTTACGTGCATCACGTGGAACTAACAGCATGGAACTAACAGCAAACTACCGAGTGCCGCAAGAACGTCAAGAGTTGCTGTCCCCACGACACTTACACATATGAAAGTGAGTTTACACGTCACTGTGATACGAACCCCTCGATATCGAAAGCGTGTTTTTTTTTAGTAACGCGGTACTAAAAATATATTAGATGCGTTCCAAGCAACCCCGATACAATTTTAGTGTTCTTGACACCAGTACTTTTATCACCAATACGAAAAATTTCTAAAAATCTGATAAGTAATCCTTTAACGTGCGGCTTTGCGACAGTGCGCATTTCTCCTGAATAGGAGAAATGCGCACTTCTTATGAATAGTATTGTAGGACACAGTTTGAAAGGGGCAGTTTGTGTTATTTTTAACTCTAATTTTTATTTCTTTTTTCAGGCGGTAGACAACGTTGTAATACGTTGCCTCCGGACCCCATATGCAACTGTTAACAAACAACTGAAGGCGATTAGCAAAATATTCATTAGCTCACTTGGCCTCGCTCCACTGTGTGACGAGAAAGTACTGCGATATGCGGACGCGCCTTTGGCGGAACTGGCTCCCAACTGTACGGATGACTTGTGGAGGATGACGTTTTCTTCATGTTCCTGGACTCGCTGGGGAGCTGTTACGCCTGCAAGGTTAGTGCACCTCGCCTGCGGTTTCCCCACTGGTGATGGATCCGTCTGTACAGATCAATATGGACATTTAAAAAGAAATAAGCCCATTGTGATCGTTTGGAGGTATAAAAAAATCATGGCTGATCCCTCTGTCATAGGAATCGATATAATACGAAAGTGAAACGTGTCTCAACAGACGTAGTTGAAGGTTTGTTGTGCATTCTTTCGCCCCATGGGCGAGGGAATGAATGCTATAGCAACAAGTTGTAATGTCACGCCAAGAACGACAAGCAGCTCGAAACTTGCAACGCGCTGCTCAAGCAGAAAGGACGCACGGAACGAACATACACAGGATGAGCGCTAACTAACTGTCACAGTTGTAACTTATTTCTGTGTGAGCAGCGCGCTCCTTTCTCAAAAGCGGCCGCTGCAGTGCGCGAAGTGACCTCCGTGCTCTCAGCGGAAACTTGCGGTGAGATCACAAGAAGTACGAACCACCGCCATCACGAGATAAGCGCGCGCGCACGAGTGACCACGCATTGTAGAGGCGCGCGCTCTTCGCAACGCGAGGGGCGCGGACCTTTAAAGCACGCCCTTCGAGTCCTTCGCACCATCTCGATATTGATAACGAAAACACGCTGATGAACCACCGATCTTCGAGGACCGCCACCGGCAAATGGTGCATTTAAATAGCTCGCCGTTAGTATGGCGAAGAATGTGCTGTTCCTGGCCGAATCGTTTCTCGCCGTGCGCTGCGGTCGCAAGTTCGCAAGTTCGCAAGTCGCAAGTTCGACTCTCAAGTCGCAGAGGTCGCAAGTTCGACTCCTGGTGACTGAATTTCTCCTAGTTTTTTGTTGCCATCTGTTAGTTTTTATATTTCATAACGCCATATCCGTGACGGAAATACGTCAGTGGAGTCGTGGTAGACCCTGACATAAAACACGTTCGTGTTAAAAACAAGCTGGTGCCTCTTTTAACAGCGGAGCTGTTTAAGCCGTGCGTAATGTGTCTGCTGAATCCGAAAACTATCATCATCATGAACCGGCGCGCATTCTCTTCCAGGGCGCTATAAGCGTTCCAGAAGTAAGCTAGCTAGAGACGGGGGCAAAACTATAAACATGGGCAACTATGGGATGGAGCTTGTATAAGGAGGGTGAATGAGGGATAAACATTGTCTAGCTTTATATAGCATAACCATTGCAATATGATCGAGGTTAAAGCTAGATATGACTTGCTGAACATAGCAAAACTTCATATAGCATAACCTAACAAAACCGTAGCAAAAACATCGAATAACAAAAAATTCAGGTCAGCTGTGCCTCTAGTCTTGCAACAGCGAAGCCATGCAAAGCTTGCCGCGGCCTTTTTTTTTTTTTACTGGCACAGGCATTTAAGCTAAAATGGCGCAAACATGTCCGTAAGGGTGCTCACTGAAATTTCTACACTTCTAGGTTATAATTATGGGTGTTTTTTTAGGGTAAGCAAACTGCGTAAGCAAACATCTTCTAGACGAGGATTCTCATTACTACACCGCGTCGTCTTTCTCAATTCATATATGCATGCTAAAAGATTTGAAGGAGAGTACGACAACGACGGCCTGAATTCGAAATATTGGCTCAGCCTACCCCTTCATCATAGCTGCGCCGAATGCACGCTTTCTTGAGATTGGCATTTGCTTATGAGCTGCATGGACCGTAACACTTACCGCGCACATTGAGTTATGAATATGTTTGTCTACGTTGTTCTGTTGAGATTTTTTCGCTAGTGTGGACCATGATAGTTATCCACTTACATGTTCCGCTAAAAGTCTGATCTCCATTTGTAATCTAGTGAACGAATCGGCCGATTGAGAGTGAGAACAGTTTCGCGACATTCTAGAGGTGCTGGGACTTGCAGTCGGCAGTTAAAGTGTGCAGAGGAGACCTTCCTAAGAGCGAAACTTCTGCAGAGGTATGATCATTCACTTTTCATTTCTTGAATTCCAAAATGCCCGTGAATCACCCGCTGATTAGTCCACCATAGCCAAGTTGCACTGAGCGCCAGTGTACTGAGATAAGGCGCTTGATGTGTCGTAAAGAGGTCAACACGCTTATCTATAATACTGGGACGGCGTGCTCTGGACTGCACTGACGATGTCTCCCGATTACACCTGTTCTGAAAGAGCGGAAATATAGCTTCCGTGGCCGTAAGAATGAGTGCTCAAGCCCGGGCTGTCTCAAAATGCTCGTTAACGGTGTACACGGCGTCGGAGTGGGCTGGAACGTGCTGGAGCGTGCCGTTTCAGCGTTCTCGATAAGTGCATTGACTTCTGTATTACTATACGGTCATACTTTGGTACACATTACTGCCGGCACCAAGAAAAAAAAACAGAAAAACTGATGTCTTTCGCCATTTTCGTGCTATCTACGTACACTCTTCTTCTAAAATTAGTCTCAAAATGCGCAGGGCACTAAATAGCTCAAGTTGTAACATTGGTGGCTATGAATATTCAGTTGAGACCAGTGGAAGGTACCGAAAATGACACGAGTAACAAATACTAGTAAGTGCTGGAGTTTTATGCCCCAGAACCACGATATGATTATGAGAGACGCCGTAGTGGAGGGTTCCGGAAATTTTGACCATCTGGTGTTCTTAACGTGCACCTAAATCTAGGTACACGGGCCTCGACACAAGTAACAAAAAGCAATAACGTCCTCGTTTCAAGCATGCATGGGATCTCATGATGGCGCGGTTGTAATTGTCTTTCGCCGGCCACACTGATGTGCTGTAAAGCGAATGACCTGCCGCAAGGGAAGGTGCTCGCATTTGCAACGGCCGCGGCAAAACCATTCTCCTTTTAGCTACATAGGCACGTATCACTTCCGTACCTGTGTAGCAGCTTCCGCAGTATTTGGCCGAGAACAAGGGCACTTGATCGTCACTTGCACGTGCAGGTTCTCGTGCTGGTGACAGCTGCACGAGATGACCGAGACGGTGGATGCGGGAAGCATCACACTTCCTGGCTCGCCACCCGCCCCGAGGTCCGTTTGTTGCGGGTTGGCAGGGACAGCGTCTTTCGAGTCGTGGGCATCGGACATGGACACAAGTCGTTGCACCAGTTCATCCATCAGGCGCTCGTGCTTGGAGGCAGTGTTTGGGCCCTGGCGGCAACTCATGGCGAAAGTGCACGCTCCTACTGAAAACAATTCAAACATTTCAACAAGGTTCACATATGCAAAAATATACACAAAAGGGGCTCGTATGGCACGCCACAGACTTTTCCTTGCTTTGCTCGCTAGCGTAATCAGGCAACAGTGACGCACATGTCAGATTTTCCTTCGATGCAAAATGCTTCGAAATTTTTTCGTGTACGTGTGTCGCGATAGCGCCTCAGTACTTTGCATTTATTGAAGAAGGCTTGGCATCCGCACAGAGAGCTGTGTGCGGCTAGGCGACGACCGAGATAGCCCTTCATCAAACTTTAGTGTTCCCTGAGGTCTCACCTGTCCCGTCCTTACGCTGTTAGCCAGTTCTTTTAGTATGCACCAACGAGGCCAAGGTAACACATTATTGCACTTTGAGCTACATTTTCTTAGAACTGAATATGGCTATCAGTTCGCCAACCGGCTTCCTAGAGAAGTGTCTCGGTGGTCTTGTTGTGGTCGAACGGAACTTGTCTAGCGACGAAGCATGCCTTTTCCATGCTTCCTGGCAGTCAGTACTTGCTATTTTTTCAGCGTTTTTATTCTCATGTCGTGTGTTTTCATGTCTGCCTATAATAGTGTTCTCTAGGTATTCGTTCGGTAAAGCATTATCTATAGTCGGATACAACTTAAGAAGTCAGGAGAGGCCCCGCCGAGACGACCCAAGCGCGGCAGCCGATTGCCTCCGCGCTAAAGAAATAGTCCCACTCACGCACGCGCCGATGTTCTCCGAAGGCGGAGCCACCGGCCGTCACGCTCATGACGTCAGTCCCGAATGCGCGCCCATTGGTGTAGGTTTTGTTCATCCGCCTTTGAGGTGGAAATGCCGCTGACTTATAAAGTTGTATCCGACAATAGGTTCATAAACACATCACTCCTATTTTATCGCGAAAAAATAAACTCTGAACAAAGTACCACTGTCAGAACGCACTCACTCAGTTCTTTCAAAACACTGTCTCTCATATTCGTTTCTCTCGTTCATCTGGGAGACATCATTCTGATTTCAGTGTCGCTAAACTTAACTGTTATTTTCCTCTAGGATAATACTCAAGATGTTGGCAGACCTTGTCAAGTACTGGCTAACGAGTCTTCCTTTGATACAGAAAACAAGGAATGCCTCAATGAAACGCTTAAACAGGGCCTCTTGTATCATTTAACAAAGATATATGTGTCTGCAGTGTATTCGGATATGTATACCAGTTGCAAAAGCATCGGACATTGACCTGTTACTTTTTAAGTGCTCATGACGCGCAGCATCAACATTTAATAATAATTGTTGGGGTCTATAAAGTACCAAAACCACGATATGGTTATGAGGGATGCCGTCGTGGAAGGTTCTGGAAATTTTGACCACCTGGCGTTCTTTAACTTGCACCTAAATCTAAGTACACGGGCATCATGCCTTTTCGCCTCCATCGAAAATGCAGCCGTCGCTGCCGGTATTCGATACCGCGACCTTCGGGTCATCAGTCGAGCACGGTAAACACTATAGGCCACCGTGGCGCATCAGCATAAACATTTGAGCTGTTGCTAAGGGTTTGTTTCACGCTATCTTAAGTATGAAAGATTCTATTGCGCGCAATGAAAGAAGTAACCATCTCGTGTTGTGTGAATTATAGCTCTCTAAGTGTGTTCAAGCTATACGGCACAAAACAAGCACAAGACAACAAGGTCACGAACACTTTTGTAGAGAACTGACGCATATTTGTCTACCCTTCGTACTCGTGGAGTTGATGCTGATGTAATACATTGAAACGGCTGCAAACAAGAGATCAATTGGACAGAAATGAGTGAGCGGGGCTACTTTTGTTGTATCTATTCAATTTGTGAAATTATTACGGAAACGCAGTTCCGCCGCGAGTTTTGGGACAAAAAGGCTGGCGAGTTTAGCAGTCGCTTCCTCGCTACAAAGGCAGAGCGAGAAGAGCAGGGGTACAATGACCCCATACTAAGCGATTATGCAGAAAGCGAAGACGCTGCCTAAGCATGATAACAGACGGTATTTTATCATGAATCCCTACCAACTAGCTCGGCTTTCTGTGATTCTGCCTAAGCATGTCGGATTACCACCGTGATGACGGGACCACCGCCAAACATTCCAACGGCCGGTAGCTACAAGTTCAATTATTCGGAGATAGAACCATCGAAGTATTGCAGGCGCGTTAGGAGAAAATAATATGCCTTACCTGAAGTTTTCTCGTCCCAGCGAATTCAGAAAGCAAAGAATACTGACCGGTGAGCGCACAGGGAAGGCGCGAGGAGGCTTGCTTGCTTGCTTGTTCCTTTGACCTGAATCCTACCCACTATGGGAGATTAGCCAATAGAAATGATGATTATGATGATGCTCCCGGGATGATTGGCACCTACCCACGCAGGGGGATCGGCCAAGAGTCGACGTTACAGTACAATCGACGTTACAGTATCCACTAGAGATATTAAGACAGATGATGATGATCAAAACTTTATTTCACCCAAAAGAGGGGACCGACCCAGAGATCGGTTATGCTGCTTAGAGGAGGTCAGCGGGAATGCCTTGGGACGCCGCGGCCTCCAATGCGCGTGAGATTACCCGGCGTTGCTGTGCCGAGTCGGTGGTACGCAGAAGGGACTCCCACGTATCTTCTGTGTGTGAAGCGTCAGCGTACTGTGGGCACGTCCACGCCATGTGTATGAGGGTGGCTGACTGTGAGCAGTATCTGCAGTGTGGTGTCACGAGGTGTGGGTATCATCATCATCATCATCATCAGCCTGTCTACGCCCACTGCAGGGCAAAGGCCTCTCCCATGTTCCGCCAATCAACCCGATCCTGTGCTTTCTGCTGCCACGTTACACCTGCAAACTTCTTAATCTCATCTACCCACCTAATTTTCTGTCTCCCCCTCGCGCGTTTGCCATCTCTTGGAATCCAGTCAGTTACCCTTAATGACCACCGGTTATCCTGCCGACGTGCTACGTGCCCGGCCCATATCCATTTCTTCTTCTTGATTTCAACTATGATGTCCTTTACGCCCGTTTGTTCCCTGAACCACTCTGCTCTCTTCCTGTCTCTTAAGGTTACACCTATCATTTTCCTTTCCATCGCTCGCTGCGTCGTCCTCAATTTAAGTTGAACGCTCTTTGTAAGTCTCCAGGTTTCTGCTCCGTAGGTAAGTACCGGTAAGATGCAGCTGTTATATACCTTCCTCTTCAGGGATAGTGGTAGATTACCATTCATGATTTGATAATGCTTGCCGAATGAGCCCCAACCCATCCTTATTCTTCTAGTTATTTCACTCTCATGGTTCGGCTCCGCGGTTACTACCTGTCCTAAGTAGACGTACTCCTTTACAACTTCCAGTGTCTCGCCACCTATCGCAAAGCGCTGTTCTCTGCCAAGATTGTTCCACATTACTTTAGTTTTATGCATATTAATTTTCAGACCTACTCTTCTACTTTCCGTATCCAGTTCAGTAATCATGAGCTGCAATTCGTCTCCTGCGTTACTCATCAATGCAATGTCATCAGCGAATCGTAGGTTACTTAGATACTCTCCATTAACTCTTATCCCTAACTCTTCCCAATCTAGGGCCCTGAAAACCTCCTGTAAACACGCGGTGAATAACATTGGAGAGATCGTGTCTCCCTGCCGTACGCCCTTCTTTATTGGGATTCTGTCGCTTTCTTTATGGAGGACTATAGTGGCTGTGGATCCGCTGTAGATTTCTTCCATTATGTTTATATAGGCTTCGTCGATGCCTTGATTCCGCAGTGCCTGCATGACCGCTGATGTCTCCACCGAATCAAATGCCTTCTCGTAATCTATGAAGGCTATGTATAGGGGTTGGTTGTATTCCGCGCATTTCTCTATCACCTGATTGATAGTATGAATATGGTCTGTTGTTGAGAATCCTGTACGAAATCCTGCCTGGTCCCTTGGTTGATTGAACTCTAATGTCGTATTAATTCTGTTAGCAATTACTTTTGTAAATAGCTTGTACACAACGGACAGTAAGCTTATGGGCCTGTAATTTTTCAGGTCCTTGACGTCCCCTTTCTTATGGATCAAGATGATGTTGGCATTCTTCCAAGATTCTGGTATCCTCCCCGTCGTGAGGCACTTCGTATACAGGGTGGCCAGTTTCTCTAACATAATCTCTCCACCGTCTTTCAACAGGTCTGATGTTACCTGATCCTCACCAGCTGCTTTGCCTCTTTGCATTCCCTTTAGGGCTTTCTTCACTTCTCCTGTCAATACTGGTGGGATGTCAGATTCCTCTGCGCTATTAATCCTTCTTACGTTATCATCCTGAATGCCTCGGCCGCTGTACAGATCTCTGTAGAACTCTTCCGCTACCTCAACTATTCTATCCATATTGTTTGTGACCTTGCCTTCCTTGTCCCTTAATGCATACATCTGATTTTTGCCTATGCACAGTTTTGTCTTCGTAGCTTTGAGGCTTCTTCCATTCTTTAGAGCATGCTCAATTCTCTCCATATTATATTTTCTTATGTCGGCTACTTTACGCCTATTGATTAACTTCGAAAGCTCCGCCAGCTCTATTTTGTCTGTTGCATTTGAGGCTTTCATAGCCTGACGTTTCTTAATGAGGTTTTTCGTCTCTTGGGATAGCTTACCAGTGTCCTGTCTAACGACTGTACCCCCGACTTCCACTGCACACTCCTTGATGATACTAGTCAGATTATCATTTATTGCGTCAACGCTAAGGTCGGTTTCCTCGGTTAAAGCCGCGTACCTATTCTGAAGTGAAACTCTGAATTCCTGAACTTTCCCTCTCAGAGCTAGTTCATTAATCGGCTTCTTGCGTGTCAGTTTCTGCCGTTCCTTCCTCACGTCAAGTTGAATTCTAGATCTTACCATTCTATTGTCACTGCATCGGATCTTGTTAACTACTTCCACATCCTGTACAATGCCCGGGTGACCGCACATTATGAAGTGTATTTCATTTTTAGTTTCGCCATTAGGACTCCTCCACGTCCACTTACGAGTAGCCCGTTTTCTGTAGAAGGTATTCAAGATGCGTAAATTATTGCGTTCCGCAAACTCTACTAGTAACTCCCCTCTGGCGTTTCTACAGCCGATGCCATATTCCCCAACTGCATGATCTCCAGCCTGCTTCTTGCCTACCTTTGCATTAAAGTCGCCCATCAGTACAGTATACTGTGTCTTTACCTTACTCATTGCTGATTCTACGTCTTCGTAGAAGCGTTCAACCATTTGATCATCATGGCTGGATGTAGGCGCGTAGGCCTGTACCACCTTCATCTTGTACCTCTTATTAAACCTAATTACGATACGTATCACCCTCTCATTAGTGCTATAGTATTCCTCTATATTGCCAGCTATATCTTTATGAATAAGGAACCCCACTCCTAGTTCTCTTCTGTCAGCTAAGCCACGATAGCATAGGACGTGTCCGTTCTTCAGCACTGTATAAGCCTCATGTGGCCTCCTAACCTCACTGAGCCCTATTACATCCCATTTAACTCCCTCTAATTCCTCGAATAGTACAGCTAGACTCGCCTCACTAGATAAAGTTCTAACGTTATACGTAGCCAAATTCAGATTCCAATTGCGGCCTGTTCGTACCCAGAGATTCTTAGCACCCTCTGCTGCGTCGCAGGTCTGACCGCCGCCTTGGTCAGTTGCTTCACAGCCGCTGGGGACTGAGGGCCGAGGGTTAATTGGTGTATTCATGTGGGAGGTAGTGGCCAAGTACTACACCAGGGTGGCCAATCCTGCTCTGGTGAGGGAGTGCATTGCTGGCTGTGGTCGCCAGTGGGGCTGCACCCCAGGCCTTTTTACACAATTCCATCATCACGCGGTTTTTTTTTTTAATCCGGTTGGGAATTGTCCGGCACCGGGATTCGAACCACGGACCTCTTGCATGCGAAGCTGATGCTCTACCACTACGCCATCGCTGCAGGTGTGGGTATACCTTGCTATAAAGCCTCACCTCGCCTTCTTATCTGGGCCCCGGCCCATGAATCTCTTAGTGGAAATGTGCAGGCACACACTCTCGCCCGAGATCTCAACTACCGGGTGGAGTTCCTTACGCCTCACACTTCCCATTCTTCGCCCTCGCAGGCCTGCGAAAAACAAACTCCTTTGTTTACTTACACAGACATTTTACAGCACTACAGACTAGGCCGTCTCCACTACCCTCCAGCTCATAAAGACCTCCCCCGACGTGATGCCGTCCTGTGGCGCAAGCTTCAGACGGGTGTCTTTCCCAACCCCTGGCTTTATTAAGACAGAGGCAGGGAATGGGCTCCGCAGTGCACGCGTTCTTTTCTTTCTCCTCACATTGCATGGCGTTCACGAGCTACAGGGTTAAAGCCCTCCACGATGTTTTCTGTTTGAAGTGAACCCTTGCAACCCTTATTTTCTTTTTAGCTCGGAAAAAAAAGGTGTCCTGTACGTATGAAAAACATTAATAGCACGTATTCCGCTCGGACCATCACTGTCAAGTACAGCGCCATTCCTGTATTCGTAAATGCATGATGATTTAGGAGCCGTAAATTGCAATTCAAAGTTATTTAATATCAATGTTTAGTTGTAGCTGACTCAATGATACCTATATCATAACACTAGCATGATAGTAATCAAACATTAGTAAGCGTGTGCTAATTAATGGTCTTAATATTCGCTCGTGATACATATATATTCATTATACTTAATTGGACTTGGTTTAATTATTCGACGCGTCGTTAGATTCAACAACGTCATATAGATTGCCGAATACTCCGCCCACATTACTGTCGCCTATTTCTGCAAGAGAAAGCTTTCCCAATTGCACCTCATCGTTGCGGTCTTCTATCTACCTCACACATCATTTATACAGCGCAGCAAACACATTTGGTTCCATTATACACGGATATATCACCTCCGGAGTTCGCTTGGAATAGAACACAAGTGCATTTGAATTCTCGCCTCTAAAATAGCAACAAATTGTAGCCGCGCGCTAACAACACTACTGGATCTGCATGTAATACATTCAGAACCCTGGCAACCACCGAGCCGTCGCGTCATCTATTTAGGAGATGCATATGGTGGAGTTCTACTGGTTATGTGAGAATTCCTGCAGAAGGCTGTCTTTGCAATAACACCCTGGAACAGCGAAAGTAGAAATAATTTTGCGGCTGATGGTTGGAGATGCCTTGAACACTTTAGATAGAATACAGGTATTTACGATAGCTTCTTAGGGCTAGTTATCTGAAATATTATCGAAAATGCGGTTGCTTCTGCTGTTTTTTTTTTCGTCTAATGCAATTTTGCTTTTACCTATTAAGCGGTCAGGGAAAGATGATGATGGAAAGACGACGAGAAACTGCGGCCTTCTGCTGCCTATAGCGGCAGTTTTTTCGCGAATCCCCCAGAGTAGGTGTGAGCCATTCATAAAGGGAATCATCATCATCATCATCATCACAGCGGCAGACTCGTATTGAGAATACGTCAAGTTTGTGTATGAAACGCTCGCTTGTTTACTCTATAATGAGTGCCATTTTACCTCCTGTCCTTTTACGCGTAAGCGTACATGACTCGTCAGTGCAATCGGCAAGATTACGTGTAAAGCCGTGAGGGTGTGTCTCGTATGCACTGCGGGAGGTTGATGCGTGCATGACGAGTGGAATACTCTTGCAGGTAGCACTGTGACAGCCAAGTTCTATTCACTAACGCTCTGTTCTGTTGTGTTCAAATATTTCATATTTAAAGAAAACGTTTCTTCGCACAAACAGAACATGGTCGCCGAACACATCACACAATGGCCGTCGATTTCTCAGTATAGTTTATTCACAAACACACACACGCACACACGCACACACACACACACACACACACACACACACACACACACACACACACACACACACACACACACACACACACACACACACACACACACACACACACACACACACACACGTTTTGCAGGTGCAGTTCGAGACATATGATTTAAGTGCGCCCTGATCACAATAATGTTTAATAACAAATGCGCAGTAATTAAAGGAATCGTAGAGTACCTCCAAAAGAACCCAATTCGTCTTCAGAAACGATAAACACGGCGTACTGACGCAGGCATCACCTTCAGGCGTTATGTGGAACGCCACTGCTCTGTTGCTTGTCCTGCCTATAAACTTCCTCGAAACATCGGAGAGCACCCACAAATGCTGCAGTGTGCTGCAGCTGAGCCTCGCATAACCGTTCTTAACATTTAGGAAGCGCTGTTTCGCTCAGTCATTATGGCACTGGTCTGTATGTCCTATGTACTCTTTCCCGCAACTTGACAGGCTGAGTACCCTCGACGCACACTTTTTAAAAATGGTTGCGCTTTGCGGAACACGTCTCCTTCTTATAGCTCCTCGTGGTGCCAATGCCGGAAAGTTTAGATAGCACAGACATTACAGTTCTCACACCGTCACGCTAGTCTATCTTCTGAAAATTATGCGAAAGAGCGTGAACGCATGAAACCACTTGCACAGCGAATGTTCCTCGCTTGACTTAGCTCTGCACCTTCTTTGCACGTGTCTCTCCTTCAGGACGACGAGATGGGGATGTGCATTGCCGGGAACGAAGTAGCTCACGACGCTGCCCGAGAAATCGTCCACCGGGCGCGTCACCCGTCATCAGTGCAGCTACCCTCCCGACGAGCCCAGTAGGCTGAAGACAAAGAAGTGGAGTCCTGGTGAAAGAATGGTCACGTATGGTGAAATTGACATTCATTACCGTAGGGCAAGATTGACGTACCCACCCCCGGACAAGTCGATAAATGGCGAATGGCAAGTCGCTGAATGACCAGTCGACAACGTGGCGATTGTTACAGACACGAACATTCCCTACACCCACGCTGTACAGTCGCATATAACCGGACGTTTACACACCATAATGCAAAGCTTTCGGGGTGGCTCGCGCCAACCTCGATCACATTATCTGGGAATGTCCCTCAGGGACACACACCATCAAACGCAGCAAGAACCCTAAACTTAAGATAACCAGGCCCGAGCAGTGGGAGGCTATGCTGCACAGCGCGTGCCTCGATGACCAACTGTGGGAAGTCCGGCTGGCTGAAGACGCCGCGAAGACTCAAGGTCTGGCCGCCGCCTGTGGAAGTGGGACTCCGGTAGTCTTAGTCTCCCGGCCCCCGCCTCCCTTGACCCCAGCAAGGACAAAATAAAGTTGCTCTTCAGGACGCTCCCACAAACAGTGGTGATCAAATGATGATTAGTACCAAGCTTCGGTGGCATGGGTGAACTGGGCTCTGATGCTTGTGGTACAGTTGATGAGCGCTCGTTTTCTGGAGGACGGCTTTCATGCTTTCATGGTTAGAATGCCTGTTTTCATGACCTTTGAGAGGGTGCTGTGATTCGGCAAAACGCCTCTTCTGAAGCGAGGGTTATAAGCCCGAAGTACACGCGCTCTGGGACCAAACGTAACTTTGAGGTATCAAAACTTTGTGACATTCTGCGCCAGAAGTTCGTGCATCGACGTCAGGCCTTTTGGTTGGTTGGTAACAACTTTATTGATGGTCCGGCAGAGCTTTCGCCGACTGGGCTTTAGGTCTCCCACGTGGGGACGTCGAGGCCTTGCCTCACCGCCGCCTCGCGGGCCTGCTGGACAGCCCAAAGTTGGTCGCCGAGGCTGGGGCTGCGCAAGGCAGCGGCCCACCGCGGCGGAAGGGTTCCGGAGTTAGCACCTTCCGGATTTTTGTCACAGTCCCAGAGCATGTGACTTAATGTGGCGACCTCAGTGTGGCAGACCTTGCATATATTTGTCGGGTATGTACTCGGGTAGAGCCTGTTACACTGCGCGGTGTTGGGGTACGTGTACGTCTGCAGTTGTCTGAGGGCCGCCTCGCTTGCTGATCAAAAATTGTTAATAAACCGCAGCGGTGGCTCAGTGGGTAAGGTTGCTATCCTGCTACTAGTCTGCTATCCTCTGAAATGAGATGGTTCGATCTTGGCCGCGACGGTCACATATTGATGCAGGCGAAGTGCCGGAGGCCAGTGTATTGTGCGATTTCAGTGCACGTTAAAAAACCTCAGATGGTCGAAATTGTCCGGAGCCCTCCAATACGGAGTGCCTCATAATCATATCATGGCTTTGGCGCATGAAAACCCCAAAATAACTGTTAGCACATCATTTGCGACTGTGCGATGCTCTTCAACTGCTGAAGCAGTCAAACTTAAGGAATTGTCCACATAACGCTACACTCTAAGCACGGAATCGTCATCAAGGGCACTTAAAATACGTTTCTCAAAATGGAATAGGTAACCGGCCCTTAGCACCGGAGCGAACGAAGACGTCAAGTGAATTGCCGCTTGTTGTGCATAAAACCCTCTCATGGCAACTGAACCCGACTATAGGCGAGAGAGAGAGAGAGAAAGAGTAGAGGAAGGCAGGGAGGTTAACCAGAAGTTTGCATCCGGTATGCTACCCTGCACTGGGGTTGGGGAATAGGGAGTTGAAAGCGAGAGAGAGAAAATAAATAATAAGAAATTCTAATAGTAATTGCTAGGTATTAACGTGCCAAAACTCTGATGTGCTTATGTAAGAACTCCGGAATTTCGACCATCTTGTGTTCCTTAACATAGAAAAACTTTTAAAAGCGATAAAATTAAGTCGTTAGGCTCGCCAGCTTGGTCCTGAAAGCAGCCCTCTCCCCTTTCTTTATTCAGCTCAGGAACTGTTCTGAATAGGTTACTGTGGGTTGTCGAGCAATACAAATTCGTATCATGTACTGAAAACGCAGAATGATCATTATGTCGTTTGCATCCTGCGCCAAAATTTTGTTTACACTGTTCAAATTTCCTGCGTGTTAGCTGCGCCATGACGTGCCGTAGCGTCACATCCTGGTTCAATGGAAACGTAATACATTTACAGTATATATAAACCCCATACGGCGTACGCAAACTTTAAAATTACTGTGAACCGTCTTGAAGTGAGAAGCGAAATGCACTAGAAAACATTTCCAACAACATATGACACTTTCTCAGCACACGCAATGTACGCGGTTGATAGAGTAGTAAACGAATGAAAGGAGGATCCGACGATTTGACCACGTGAGCACATTTCGCCGACCGCCCATAACGTAGCGGCTAACAGATGGTAACCACCCCCGAAGTGAATCTCCACAAAACAATGAAACTGGAGGCATGCCGATGTATCGATTTTGTCTTGATGCCATTACTCCTTCCACCTTGGGACGGCGCGAGGTTCTGGAGAAATTCTAAGTTTCGGTTACATCGGGCCTTCCAGGATGCATGCCGGAAGACCCGAAGTGGCTTTCCCACAGGCATAATTGCAACTCTAAGAAAGTTACGTCTTGAGAAGGACAGACAACCGATAGACAGTAATGGCAACAGAGTGCCAAGAGATGCCAAAAGTCCGGAAGCGCGGCCGATGACGCCTAAGGGTGAGCTGAGTTGACGAAATGAACAAAACTCACATGATCACTTATGCATTCACCTAAGACTACTCGGTGACAGCCATCGTCTTTGCCTTCTCAGTCGATGTATTGACAAGTTATTGATCCTAGAGCACTGCACGGGCTCGGGCCTACCCGAAAACCCGGGCCCGGCCCGGCCCGGCCCGGCCCGGCCCGGCCCGGCCGGGTGAAGTAGTTTTCATGGTAGGCCCGGGCCGGGCTCATTTATAAAGCTTCGGGCTTACGGTCGGACCCGGGTTTGAGGTGGCGGACTCGGATCGGGCTGGGCTTGGACTTCGCCCAGTTCTTAAGATTCTTCACATACGTTGTGCGTACATCAATGTCAGGCCCGATCTGCGGTCGAGGCGGGCCGGCTGGGCAAAACTTTATTTTCGGGTTCGAGGCGGGCCTAGGTCTCGCTTTGAGACACCGAGCCGTATTCGGGCGGGTAAACTTCTACGAGTGCCGGGCCCGGGCCGGGCCCAGGCCGAGAATCACGGCCAGTGCGTTACTGTAATTCATCGTCGCCCGCCCCTCTCCGAAAACATTCTGCACGTAACGACATTTTGCGGTGCCTCCAGGTTCAGAGGCTTTGCAAGCTTTTTGCACGTCAACTGATTTTGCACTGCGTCCGCGATCTGCTGTTTTTTTTTACCCAGCGACAATGTCATGTGATGACGTCATCATGTGATGTCACGTCAGGATGACGTCAAAAGTCTGGCGATATGTGACGTCATGGTGACGCCATGTGGGACGTCATCGCGTGATGGTTTCTTGCATCACTTGTGTTGACGCCACTAGAGTTACTGTATATGCTACATTTAGGTAGCAGAATTGCGCATCTGTCTTCCAAACGCCGCTAGCAACCATGCATTGCGGAGAAGCTGACGCTCGGGCCAACTTTTGCATTTCTTGCCGCCGTCGCTGCAGCGAACTGAATTAACACTAGCCATCGACAGGGAATGTTTACCGCCGGTCTTCAACACGCCAGCCATGTTAATCGGCGACATGGCAGGCATGTCGCCTGCAAAAACGGAGTGCGACTTCACCGCATAACTCCGGTTGCTAGCCAGACCTATGCGCAACTCTGCGACTTAAAGGTAGCAAATACAGTAACTCTAGACGCCACTGACGCGGGGCGCCGACAGTGAATTTTCGCGCTTAATGAGGCATCTAAGGCTTTCGCCTTCAAATTAGCATGCATAAAATGCAATTTAGCTCGCGGAAGGACAAGGAATACGGAGGCCCAGGGAAGAGGCCTTCGTTCTGCGGAGTCATGACATTGCCTTACACTGCAAACGAAAACTAGCCAAATTGGGCGTTTTAAGGGCCACGATCCTCCTTAATACAACCTGCATCTAGACGGTACTCCCTTAGGGTGTAATGAGGTGGGAGTAATAAGGTTCTGCGTCCTGAATTTTACTTCGTTACAAAATTATGTGGGATAAAGGAGGTAAATTCACTATCTGACGCCATTCGTCAAATGGAGTTCACGACAAAAAACTCCCATCTCACGTCTCTGGCATGTTTTTTTTTCCTATTCTTTCCGAAGCTTTCTATAATGCCTTCAGTGCTGGCGGGCATATATGCCGCTGCGGGGGGGGGGGGGGGGGGGGGGAGTAAAACATGGAGATATATAAAAATCGCCAGGCCGGCGCTGAAACCGCAGCACAGTCAGCGAAAGCTGGAAGAGCGGCGTTTCTATAGCCGGTTGTAAGCTATCTTGGGACTACTAATACAAGTACCCGCTACGCCATAAATCACAATTTTTGTGAAGTTGGGAAGCACCTACTAAGCCATTATTTGTCATTCTGCGTAGAAGCGAGGCACCAGCTACACGTCTGTAAGGCATTATGTGCACTTTGTTTTCGCGACGACTGATGACGATGAAGAATTATGGCTCAGCCCTTTGTAATGGGTTGGAAGCTTTAAACGGCCCACCAGTTATGCAATTTGCATTGGGTAACGCCCGGTCGTTATTTCCATCTCCCGCCATGCTGTATAACATACGTTGACGATGGAGCGCGAGGGGGGTCGGCGAAGAACTTTACTGAGACCCCGAGGAAATGGATCATGCGCTTATGGGCTTCCTTGGCAGCCAATACAAGTACACTTGCGAGGAACCCACTACGCTATAAATCAATATAATTTTTCAGAAGTAGGGAAGCAGGCACTATGCCATTTTTCGTCATTCTACGGAGAGCCGTGGTACCTGCCAAACGCATGTAAGGCATTATGCGCTTTGTAGATGCTGTGCCTGATGACGATGAAGCATTATGGCGGAGCCCTTTCTAATGGGTTGGAAGCATTCAACAACCTACTCGTTGCGCAATTCGCATTGTGTGACGCCCGGTTACAGAATTCACGTTGCGCGACGCTTGATGCTTATTTTACTCTTCTACCACGCTATATTGCATATGTTAATGGGGTTCCTTTCCGACATGAAGCCTGTATAGGACCTTTTTGCAAAGCAGTTTCAAGCACCGGCATGGCTAAGAGCAATAAAGAAAAAAAAAACCGGCATGGCTAAGAGGTTGAATGCTGGGGTCCCACGTAGAGGACCCAGGTTCGAACCTCGTTCCATCGTTTTTCTTATTTCGTTTTTTTCCTATTTCGAGCGATAGTGGTTACGGACACCGGCGGTGGCGGCGGCGGACAACTACGGCGCCAAAAACGGCCGATGAAATGATCTCATAACAGCTTTCGCTGTAATACTGAATATGAGTTATAGAGAACCACTGTATGCCACGCTAAAGAATGCATTGCGAATAAGCGCTAATTGCGGAAACAGATTTTCATTCAGCTGCTCAAATCGCGCTGCTGCCGCTGCGTGTAGTTTGTGGCAGTACGCGCGCATTAAATGCACCTAATGTAGGCACGTTACAATGTTCTTGTAAGTCGGGCATCTGCGTGTGTAACTTTCATATGAGAACGCAGGCGGTCTTCGAACCGCTCAAAATACGCTGCCGCATCTGGACGCGCGCAGTTTGCGGCTGCAGAAATAACGAAAATTGCTCCACAGCAGACGCTCATGGAATGCACATACGTTCGCTCATCTGAAGATACCTTTGTCACGCTGGTATTCACGAATTTAGCGCGAGCGAAGAGGGCACACGTTTATAATTTTTCGAGCGGCACGACACGGTGAACCGGAGAATTCGGAGACGAGGGTGTTTACGTCGGCTCGGCCTGCATGGCACCCCACAAATTATGTTTTGACCTTACGCAAGAGCAAACACACGCCGATGGTACAAGAACAGAAGTTCGAAGTTGTGCCGACGAGTTACCAGCCGCTTTGTACATACATTGGTAGGTACATATATAAACCCAAGAAAAAAGTACGCGAGCAAGTGGTGCGTTGTGGAGCAATCGTTATAGTGTTTGCTTTCGGTGCGTGTGGTCGCGAGCTCAATTCCTGTGTCGTGCGTACTTGTATGCAAATGTCATGGTTGTGCATATATACTTTGATGTCCATTTTTTCTTATGTTTTGGTGATATATAGTAGCGGAAATTGGCCGGTAAATGTAATATAGTGCCTAAAATATACTTTTTTTTTCATTTCGCGACCGCTCTAGGGCCTCGTATAAAAGGAGGCTTTAACAGCTCTCAAAAGAAGCAGAAAAACTTTCAATGCGCTCTGTTAAAGCCCCCAAAATGGGTTACATAAAAACACCAACTTTACCTCCGAAAGGAAGTTTTAAAAGCTCTCAAAAGAACCAGAAAACCTTCCAATGCGCTCCGTTCAAGCCCTGAAAATTAGTTTAATAAAAAGACAAATTTACCTCCTTAGTACCGTCTAATCACTCCCTTAAAGGATGTAAAGAAAACCTCCTTTTGAAGGGGGTTTCGCGTAGTACCTTTTGGACGCACGTTATGCGTCGATCCCGAAACTCCCTAAAAGGCTCAAACCCGTTTGTAGTGTACAATGATGTTGGGCGGGGCGCAAGTTTTTCAGAATGATGTTTTCGAATGCTATGCAGAGTATAGACATCCGAATTTCCACACATGTAAACTAACTAATTATTTAAGCAATGAGTTTTCATTAATTATGTAGACGTCACAATAAAACGTTTGCCAGTGTGCGCGAGGCTACCGCTAACAAAACGCCTCTAGTCGAATCTTTGTATCTCGCTGCAGCTTTTTTTTTAATTTTGCTGGGACACGCTCTGATTACTTATGCCAATGGGCACACTTTTCAAAATTTTAAAAGACATCGTTCAAACAGCGCGAATTCTAGCGCCACTTCAAGTTCCAGGTAAAAACGAAAGGTGGCGCTTGTTTTGTGGATATTTTTTATATTTGTGCGTTCCCCCCTACTCGAGCAGCGCGTGCACCTCGAGGCTCCGATGGTGCGTTTGACGCATCCACGCAGCTGTCCCTGTTCTTTCTGTGGATGCATCGCGACTACATCAGGTGAGCTGAATTTTCGGTTATATCTAGCGCATGTTTCATGAAGCAAAGAATTTGGACCTCAATCCGCATCACCCATGAGTGGTGTTAGAAGGGATATGTCGTTACTGCAATTGCGAAACTTGTTAGCGTCGAAATCTAAGCGGGACGCATTAAGTGTACTAGTACCAGAGCTGTAGCGTTGCGTCTGCAATGTATCTTTTAATGCTCGTGAGGTGTTTATTTCGAGCTTGCTTAATGACGCTCATTCAAAAGACGCGAGGTGCTGTTTCTCTTCAACGTTCACATGACGGTCGGTATTCCGTTCATGTTAAAAGCTTATTCTGTGAAAACTCAACGCCTTCAGCTGAACGTCTGTTCAGCTGAAGTTGATATAGCGTCTTAGCGTCTTAGCGATAATAGCGATTAGCGTCTCAAGTTGATAATACATTTCCGAAGATAGGCTTTAGCGTAGCCACGTAAATGTACGGCCTCGAGTGTCTGAAATTCATTGAAGCAGAAAGGATATTTGTAAACGCCAGATATTAAAGGTTTAGAGGAACGCATTCTATACTATATTTCGCTTGTCTTTTTATTTATTTCACCTTGTGTCTTTTTTTCCGTATCCAGTGTTTGCCCTTTATATGCAACATTAGGGGCGCAATCTTGTGCATGTTCTTTGACAGAACGGAACGCAACGTCACGGGGGAACGAGAGGCAGCCAACAGCTAATAGGTGAGCTGAGGGAATTCAAAAATGTTTTGAACGCATGAAGAAATATAAAATTGTTATAACTGAACATCAATATTGGAAGGCATTGTTTTTCAAAGCTTGAAATTTATTTGTATAAATGTCTTCATTGGGCACTATAGGTGGTGTCGCAGTCACACGTGACGTTCGGTGGGGGTGCTGCTGGTTGCCATTTTTCGCAAACTATCGGTGCGGGATTGGGTTAAGCCAAGCACAAAGCAGGCTAATTCATTCGACAGCCTCGTGGAGAACGTTGGGTTCCCCGGCGTAAGCGTCGAGACGCAACTTGATGACTGCATATGGTCGGGTAGCAAGAGGGCCCTGCGTGGCACCCTGCTACTTCCGCCGGTGCTTTAATAAAGTTCACTTCTCTCTCTCTCTCTCTCTTGCCTAGCAGACGACAAAATTATTGACAGCAGTGCCACTTTCGGTTGCTGTTCTCACTTCTCACCATCACATGAGCCTCGACCAACCTTGTGCGGCACGATAGAACGTTCTATCGCAGAACGTGTACAGGATTGCGCCCTAGAACTATACTTGGTTTAGGCGTTCTGTTATTGCAGCACCTTTGCGCAATGTAAAGCGTCTAACTTTTTCAACTTGATGGCCACTCATGCCAGCGCCACATTGTTTTGTTATATTTATTGCAGTCCACACAGCGCGTATTCACTTTCGAGTGCTTTGAAAAAGTGTACATACAGTAAATTATGTAAGCCTCAAAAGATTTATAAAAAGGTGCTTGTCAGTCACACACAAAAAAAATTGAGCAGCAGAAAGTTCGCCTAATGATAAGAGGTTACAGCATGCCAAGAATAACCACAGCTAAGCCCTTCCTCAGCAGCGTGTTACGAAAAACATGGTGCAGCATGTATTCCGGCATGCATTGCAAATAACAAATATTGTAGAAGGAAGCGCTGTACCTGCACAACCCTGACGATGTGGCGGCACTGCATTATAATGTAATTCAGGCCAATTTTTTCCCAGGAATAACATGCAAGGAAGCGTCGCATAAAAGCAGCAGAGTGGCATTTACTGTTAATTACCGGCTGAAGGCTCATGGCGAAATATTCTACTTTTTTTGCATATAAAAGAAAGCAGGTTGCAGTATTTAAAGATCTCATTGAGGATCTCATATAGCTGTATTTCTCACTGAACGTGGTTATTGTCGCAATACCCCTTTTTCGTTGTCAGAGTTTTCAGCGATATCTGCGTAACATATACATAGGTAAAAAATCTAATTTTCGCTGAAGGCCAGTGCTGTTAACGAACTTCCCACAAAATACTATATCGCAGAGATATTTTCGTACTGTTCACTTGCACCTGTCGCTTGTCTTTTCTACAAGTGTGGCTAAAGGTACCATACAAATCCCAACGGTTAATGTTGCCGACGTTTTTGCGAGCGCATTTCGTCATGAAAGAAATGGTAATGGGTACGATCACAGAAGAACAGAACCAGACAAAAATGTCGTTATACATTGTCGAAAGCACCAACAAGAGTTTGAAACAGGGACACTAAATTCGAAGCTCGTGATCATATCTCAGAATGGCGTCAACGCTAAAGTTTCAAAGCTCATGCGTCGTCATTTCACTTCTCGATTCCTTGAAAAATCGTGCATTTCGTAAAACTCTATAGCATTTGGCAGATATCTGTGCAAGTGCTATCAAATGCCAATAGTAGTTTAATTGTTGCCATATATGAGATAATTTTTGGCTATTTCACGTGACTGGAAGATTTGTTCATACTAGCTGTCCTTACGTCCTAATTACGTTTGTTCTAATTATCACATACTCAAACAGAAGTAGGCAGACGCTTCGAAGTTTAATCAATTAGCTCGGTCACTATTCTCACACTCAACTGTGGTCATGCTAAACATTTCATTTATAGTTCAAAAATGTGTTCACTTTTTGGCGGTTGCTATGCTATGTGTACCTTACATAAAAGAGCAGCGAAAGTTGTTTCGCTATATGCTTATGAAATCTGCACCTGCAGAGGCACCGCAATAGCCGTGTTCAGCGTCCTCACTGACAACCTATCCGGAGCTGTAATCACGTTCGATCGCTTTTACTAGCGTGACATGTCACATCAGTATCGCATTCATCATATAAGTCACCTGGCAGAATATCCAGCGCTCTTATGTGAAGCCGTGTTCAAAGTCACATAATGGACACCTTATTAATGAGAGCTGACAGACAGCAATGCCAAGGAAGGTATACGGGGTGTTATTTGTAGTAATTATAATATAAATGTGAAGAAAGTAAAGTGGACGAAAAGATAACTTGCCGCCGGCAGGGACCGAACCTGCGACCTACGAATAACGCGTCCGGCGGCAAGTTATCATTTCGTCCACTTTACTTTCTTCACATTTATATTCTAATTAGTAGAAATAACACCCCCTATACTTTCCTTGGCATTGCTGTCTGTTAGTTCTCATTGATATTGTGTCTAACAAAGAAAAACACGTCCTTAAAGTAATTTCCTTTCCTTCATAATGGACACCTGAAGTTTAAGAGCTTCGTTGGGAGAGGAGAAATGTGTGAGCGAAAAGTAACTTGAATACAAGTAAAATCATTACATTAGTAGGTTTGCGATGGTTCAACTCTGCAGCAGTAATTGTGCATTGTCTTCCATTATTTCGGATGCAAAATCAGGCCTCCGGAACCCGCTGACGAGCGCCTGATAAAAGCGTCTCCACCGAAGTCTCCACCGAAGTTGAGATAGGAGGCCTACAAGTGGGGTGCCAGCACTTGTGTTATGAGTTATCACCAGGTCTCGGACACCGCTGCTACTCACGAGCGCTTAATGGGTGAACTGACGCAACGCCTGGTGTCCATCTCCGATGCCCGCGATTCTGGTGAACCGGCTTCGGTCACTCCGCAGCAATCCCACTGCGGTGCGGCTGGCGAACCGAGCGGCATCGTTCCGCCGTCGTCAGCGGTGTCGGTGATCTCCTGCAGCTGCCACCAGCACGACAATCTGCACGTCCAGGTTACGATCAAGTGTCCGTGCTCTCGGCCTAGTACTGCAGAGGCTGCTACACAGGTACGGACCGAATGACTTTAGACGTTTTTGCTATTCCAAATGCAGCACTGGTTTTACCACGCATTAACCAGAAATGTGCCCTTTTCATGTCATGCCTTTATCAGTGCACTCCACTGCTCGTCTCTGCAAGACGGAAAAATCATAACGCCTTCATTTACACATTTTCATTCTCTATTGCCGTGCCTTGTAGCATTTGATATCAACTAGCTCTTCATAGTGATTAACGTTGCAACTTGAGTCGTTCATCACATTGCCAGTGACGACAAAGGCACAGAGCAAAACACTCAGTCTTAGCTTTGTGACGCCGTGTAGGTAATATGGATCTGGCCGTTGCCGTGTCGCACAGTTTGCTACAATTCCTACATTGAACTGAAGGCATTGGAAATCAGTCTCCGTGGGAATGATTGGCAGTTTCCAAATTCTTGTGACAGAACTGCGCAGAAAACGGGACGAAGAGCACACACCACACAGGTTTTCTGCGCTGTTATGCCACAATGTTCACGAGCCAACTCGCTCACCTAAGAACCCTTGTGCAACACCGATTCTTGTTCTGCTCGCCAGATGATCTGCTCATGCTTTAGTTATCAGATACCGACCGACGTTCTGCAATGAGAAACTCTGGCATCTCTTACGGCATGACAACTCAAACGTTAACTAAAACCCGACAGCACGATAACTTAAACGCTTGTGTAGTCGACTTGCCTTCGCTGGCTCTGTTGTAGCACTTTCTTTTTACGCAGGAGCTGCTGTAAGTTGGGCAAGCTTCCGGCAGGTCACTGCGTGCGTAGACCAAAAACCCGTGCGCCACCCAGAGAGCAGTGCTCCATTTTAAAGCTTTTATTTGGACACTCTTGCACCATATATGGAGTGGCGGAAAAAACTAAAGCATTAGAAAAAGAAAAACCCGGGAATACAGAAAAAAGATGGAAAATAAGAAAACAATTGTTTTTCGAAGGCAGTATTTGAACCGGGGCCTCACGCTTCCCGAGCGAGTGTCTTACCCACTTCTTTCCTTTAATCCCTCGCATATAAGAATGGGCACATACTCGTTAGAAAAACTTGGGGCAGTATAACGATGCAGTGCAATGATGATTCTTCAGCTATTAGTGGGCCAAATACCCGGGGTTGCAGGTATTGGGTGCGTTGTACGCGCAGTGCAGAACAAATGTAAAGAGGGAACGCTTTCTATGAAGGTTTTGTTTACATTCGTGGTGGTGGAATAAAAGCCATCTGCAGGAAAACATATGAAGCCGACAAGGAGAATTTTATGCATCATGAAAAACGCATCGCGCCACGAAGCGAGGGGTCGCAGGTGCGAATCTCCGATTCTACTCGAACTGAAGACTTTTATTTCTTTATTTGCGTCTGCCTTGGACACCGCTGACTCTTCGCTCACAACAAAAGACGCCGCCGCTGACGCCGCCGACACCGACACCGAAATTATTGCGATACTTTATAAAAATGTCCTGGCATAGATTCCTTTTTATGTGCACCTTTTACGGGGCTGCTCAAAATGCTGATGAACGCTACAAATGAGAGGCTGATGCCACCCGAGAAAGGCGTTCTGGGGAACGTCGTAACCTTCGACGAAACTTCCAAAAACTTTCAAAGGAGATCTTGCGCCCGTCAGCTCCACTGGTCACCAACCTGCACAGAGTAGAATGGCACTGAGTTTTTTTAAGTGCGTTTAATAATGCGGCATGTACTCTTACGTGCTTAATATTGTTTCAGGCATTTCCGCATTTTAGAGCACAGCTCTTAGGCGCCCGTTCCTGCGTTGAGTGGGGTCCCCGTTGTTGGCTGGCGTCGGCGTAACCAATAAAGCGAACGAGTACGAAAGTGAGCGAACGAGGAGTCTGTCGATATCCCGATCCACTGGCCTCTAGCCTCGCTTTCTTCCTCCGTTGCGCCCGCTGGCGCCTCAGTCGGAGCCCCTGCGCATGCAGGGCTGGTACGTGCACTTCGGGTGGCGTCGCTTCTAGTAACGGGGCTGTCGGCGTTTCCCTTGCTTCTTAACGCCTGTAATGCGCAGAGTGGTGTGCGTAGCACTCGAGCGCTGGCAGTTTCTGTGGCGATATGCAACGAATGTTACATTACTACAACTGCGAATAGCCAGTACTTCAAGCACAGTTGTCGTTCCCCAAACACGAAGCTGCACTCAGAATTCGCAATGGGCAGTAGCGTAATCGTCTGGGAAATTTTTTTAAGGGGCGAAGCACCTAGGGTCTCGGCGTGTTTTCGTGCATCGTGCATCATCGTCTGCTGTCGCGGCGTGCAACGTCGTCTGCTTGCGGGACGGTCCCTTTGCTTGAGCGCAAAAGAGGGCGCCACCACCTCAGCGCCTCGCCGTGTGGCGAGAGAAAGCGAACGGCGCTCTTACTGTAGAAACGCTCTTTCTGCGATGAACGCTGAATTACCAGCCCGCAAGGAACGAGAACGCGCCCTTGCCCGCGAGAGACAACGCCGACTGAGGCAGCGTATGCCAGCGAGTTTCTTGATTGAAAAAAAAAAACCGACTGCTCGCGCTGCACAACCGTTCAGCCCGCCCTGTACATATAGACACTGGATCTTGACCTGTAATGTAGTGCCGGTGGGAGATTTTTCCTGTGCGTAGTTGAAAAATGAAGATTCGCAGCATGCACGTTAACTAAAAGCGGACTGCGGGTACCTGCTGCCACGTTATACCTACAAACTTCTTAATCTCATCTACCCACATAATTTGTATATAACAGCTGCATCTTACCGGTACTTACCTACGGAGCAGAAACCTGGAGACTTAAAGGAGGGTTCAACTTAAATTGAGGACGACGCAGCGAGCGATGGAAAGGAAAATGGTAGGTGTAACCTTAAGAGACAGGAAGGGAGCAGGGTGGGTCAGGGAACAAACAGGGGTTAAGGACATCATAGTTGAAATCAAGAAGAAGAAATGGATATGGGCCGGGCACGTAGCACGTCGGCAGGATAACCGGTGGTCATTAAGGGTAACAGACTGGATTCCAAGAGATGGCAAACGCGTGAGGGGGAGACAGAAAATTAGGGTTCACGTTAGTGGAGCTCAAACACCCTTCCCTACATGCTTCGCCCCTCCCCGATTTCTTTGTGCACAGACGGAACAATCGCCCGTGGAGAGACAGCAGCCGGGGTGTAAGTGCCAAGGTGGTGAAACATTTCCGCTGCCACTCCAGGAAATCAATGAAAAGGTCTGCCAGAGGCCCTCAATCCAGTCGGCAGCAAGTCCAGTTAAGGGGATGTCCTCAATATGTGGTGCAATGGCAACAAGGCATGCAGCAAAGCCATGTGAGTCAGTGAACGTTTTACAAAGCTGGATTGGCTTTTTCTTCATACTGTATGCACATGAAAACACAAGTTTACAACTGCAGATGGTGTCCCGAACTGGCTTACAAGAATGTTTACATTCACTAGAAAAAATAGTTCTCCTAAGCTTCATTATTGGAACGAAAAAAATTGGGGGACGCTTAAGCTTCGCCTTTAAGAGTTGAACGCGATAGCGAAATCCGGCCCCTAGGGCGCACTTCGAACACTACGAGTGTTTAACAGAATGCGCGCACTAAGGTGTGTGCCATATGTAATGGGTAGCATGCTTTAAACCAGCAGCAATTATGCGCGAGAAACTTTTTCGAAGTCCCGATGCACCCACTACGTGGTCTTAAGGGAATACGCGCAGTAATGTGTGTGCCTTTTGTAATGGGTGGCTGTCTTTAAACCACCAAGTCGTTATGATATTGACATGGTTTGACGCTCGATGGCAATGTACGCTTGTACCACGCAATATTACTGCGATATAACATCTCGTACTGTGACACCCGTATGCAGGACGCGTATTTTTGGGAAGCATGAAAGTTACTTTCAGTGCAGCTCCAAGCAGAGGCGTGGCTGTGTGGTAGAACACCTTCTTGCCACGCAGACGGCCTGGGTTCTATTCTCACTCGGACCCAACATTTTTATTATTTATTTTATTTGCAGCTTTTTCGATTTACGGTCACGGACCGTATGATGATTTTTCGCTCACAACCAACGGCGCCGACACCGACGCCGACGGCGGAATTTCTGCGATACGAGCTCTTTAACGCTATCGCGTTAATATGCCCTTTATTTAAACAGATCACTACATTTAAATGTGCTTGTAAAAGCTAGTGTAGTAAGAAGACTGCAAGAAAGCAACTGAAGTCTCATTCCGGTTTTTAAGTGTGGACAATTCTTCAATATTAGCAGAATAGTGTCATTGTATGGTGGGTTATGGGGGATATTAGGTTTCGTAATAAATATCATATTCTGCTTCCAGTACACAATAATGTCAAAACTCATGGAATCTGTTCAGTAATTTCTCATTTATTTTTTCGTTCTGAAATATTTGACTTTGTTAAAAAACGATGTAATTGCAACATACTTGTCACAACTACACCAACCTTAACTATGCGCTGTAACTTTCATGCATGTTACCTACTTTAAAAATTTGATCTCAGCGGGAGTTCGCTACGCTTGATTCAGCGTTTTTGAAGCGCCGTTCTGTAATTTTGCACATTGTAACTCTACGTCTCGCCATTTTATGTAGGTCCTAAAGCTCGCGCCCAAGACTACGTTGTGTGATGAAAGTATTTTACTGTCTTCATGCCTATTTCAAACAGGTTTATAGCAAAACCAGCAGGTAACTCCTCATCTGCGAGCAGGTTGGGTAAATCTGTCTTATGAGACGATCTCACGAGACACAACGGGGTGTCTTCATTGTAAGCAAAGTTCGTACAGCCTTGCCGACGTTTTGGCCTGCGTAAACCGCATGTCCACAACTGAGCATATTTTCTTCCACAATGATTATCAGGTTGTATAATTATTTCAGCGTAACAATATGGATTGGCTGATCTTCATTATCACTGTCTGCTAGAATGTTATTGCATAACTTCGCTAAATACGGATTAATCTATTAACGTAAATACACCTGTGATGGCCGCAAACGCCGTGCAATCGGGTTTTTACTTCAATTACCCTTAACTTGGCTATGACGCTGCGAGTGCTGACGCAGCAGTGTTGTGCATACCCTCATCCAAGGCCAAAACCACCACTCCTGGCTTCTTCGGACGAACGCAACGAGGTTCCTTGGAAAGCCGTAGGATTGATGGCCATTCATGAAAAAGAAAACTTGACGAAACTCTCCGGCTCGGATGAATCAACAAGCTATCTCGAGCGTTTGATAAATTTCATATTTAAACATTTATTTCTTCCTGAAGGCTTGACCGCAATGTCTTTGTACTCAGATATCAAAGGTCTTGGAGGGTACTCAGATTATTAAAGGCAACCTTTCTGTGCGAACGTGAACTGTGGCAACCCCAGCTCCTCCGGCATTATATGAAATCGATGCAAGTGTAGGTACTGTCTGGATGGCGACCTTTTGTGTAGAGTTGCGCCAACCAGTATTCACGAGACGGTTACTTATTTCATGAATAGAGGAATAGCTTGGTGAAACCAGGGATTTTCGGTACATGATGTGGATACTTCTTCCCGCGATGAAGCAGCTCAGGGGCCAAAGCGATGTATCACATAAATGACTAGAAAAATGTCTTAAGCGCGTTTCGCTATCGAGAAATAACATTAGCTACAAAGCAGAATTTCGCTTAGGGAGTGGCAGCAATGCCGATTTTCGGTGACACCGAAAACGTTGCCTCAAGAGAAGCGGCGCTTTTCTTAAATTGTTGATGATGAAATGCCTACCACAAAGAGGCGCCGGGGTTAAAAGTTAGAAAAATTGTGCGTTCAGAAACATTATTGATGAAATATGACAAGTGAAATGTAGAGATACATTGCGTGTAGTTTGAAACAGTGTTTGATGAAGACCATTATACCAAACGAACAACAACAAAAAGAGCTTGAGGAGTGCGGTAAGAGCTGCGCTGAGCTTGAATTAACGGAATAATCAGACGATAATTTTTGTAGGAATTTCGCTGTCGCTTTTATGTTCAAGTTTATGAGCTATCAGCTTGACCTTATTCTGCCTGTAGTATATTTTACAAAACAGCAACTGCGCATATTTTACTGTTTGTTTATCAAAACAGAACGCGTAATGTAAGTAGTCTAAGTAATTAGGGTGTAGAGTAATATTTTGATGCGTGTTTTACGCGTCAGAAAATGTCATTTCTGAAGCTGGTGTTACGTGTCGTTTCTTAAGAAGCGTGCGCCATGATAATAATTTATCAGTACAATGTCCTAGCGCGTGGATTTACACTTCGCACTACCAGCCCATCAAAGATAGCCACAGCGACTTCATCATCATTGGAGAATTAACGACCGTGACATCTTCAGTGAGGCATAAATCGAAGCCGCCCGTCATAACTCTTAGATAGGTTCCTCCTGAAATGTCGTGCTTGAATGTAGTTTAAGACGATGATTTCGCTAGTCCATTAGATGTTTGCTTGTTATCTGGTCGCATGCTGACAACGGTGCTTCTCTTTCTGTTGATTGTGACCCTGTTTCATAGGCTCGTACACATGCTATCTCTCGAATGTTCTGATAAAATAGCGCGCACGACGCAAGTAGTTGAGTTTATTGTAAAAGTTATACGGGCATCAGTGATAATTGTGAAATGTACGATGACACTTGTATAACCTCCGACGCGTTTCACTCGTTGATCAGATAATCGTCGACCGTCGACCTTACTCGCCGCTATCGCTGTACTGGAAGGCTTCCGTAGGACAGGGCACAGGTTTGTGGAATACAGAATGCATTCCCTAACGTAGTTCTGACTGCTGTACTCCTCACAGTGACAACAGCGTGAGAATGTTTTGTGAAATTATCTTCAAAATCTAAATATTATTATTATATTTAGCATGTTATAATGTTCTGTTCAACAGGTTAATGCATCGCAATTGCTTCCCCGTGGCCAAATCCTACTCAAAGTGCTACTGCTACGGGCAGCAAACGAGAAATTGTGATCTGGTTTACACTATATAGCTGTACTTTTAATCAGGAACATAAGAATGTATTAATCTAAAATGGTGTAATGTAGAACTGCGTAGCAGCAAAGGACCAAAGATGAATTCAACAAGTACAGGCGTCTGTACTTGTTCCCCTCGCCGGTCGTATTTTCCTGCATTGTAATTCAAGTGGTAAACCACGAGTTGAGCGCACACTTTAATATTCATTTAATTATTACTTCACTGAATTTGCACAGGTGCCGTTCCTACAGCCGAAGAGAACCTCGCCACAAAGCACTGCGACCGGTAAGTCTAACATTTGCATGTGCGTCTTCAAAGTCACGCGATTCGCCATGGCTTTTGCCAAGTATAGAGCATTCTGACTATGCATTATCCGTTATCGAACTTCATCTCTGCTCTTGCAACAGAGCCGTCTATTAATGCAACATTGTCACCTTCATACGCCACAAACTCTCAGATCAGCTCTCGTATCTCTCAAACAGTGAGTTGTCCTCAAAACTCGAACGCGCCCGTTAAAGTATACAAAAAGGGGCTAACAAAGTAAAGAAAGTTATTCGGTTTCAAACCGTAGACAAGGGAAACGAATGAATTTCTTTCATTAAGAAATTGTGTGCTTGAAAGCTTCTGTTGTAGGGTATTTAGTAGAAGGTATTGCTTTCTTGAACAGTTCAGCAGAGGGCAGTGTTGGCGACCGCCATTTTTGCCCAGACAGCTACGCGCATACGCCTGTGTGATGTGCCGGGTGCCGCTCTGGACCTATTACAGCAATAGTTGGTTTTTGGAGAAGTGCAGACAATGGGGGATTTTTTAATAGGCGCTCCACAAGTTTGGGGCGCCAGCGCCCTTTTCGTATGCTCGCTTTGCGCCAAGCAGAAGCTAAGAGTTTTCGAATAGGTCTGCGGCGCTGCGGACACTACCGTTATTATAGGTCTTTCTAGTCCGGGCCAAAAGCCGTCGCTTCAGTGGGTGCCGTCATGTTTGCTTGACGCAAAGCTTTCTGGTCAGACTTTGGGGCTCCCGCTAAGTTCGAGAAATAGCGCCCCCAACGCAAAACCCAAGCGCTGTTTGGGTCACGCGCATGCGCAGTGGCCTCGACGGTATTTCTTTGGGGCCCCAAAACGATTGGGGCCGCTACTCGAAAACTCCCTAATGATGTCTGCATAATCTTGAGGAACTTCACAGCATGGGACTTAATGTAATGTTTCAATGGATACCATCGCATGTGGGCATAACGGGCAATGGGGCGGTTGACAGGCTTGCTCGGAAAGCGTCAGATCGTAGTACAACATGGAAGGCTTCTAGAGATCCGTAACGGCTTTTAAGACAAGTTGTCATCGAGCATTTTCATTTTGCATGGTCGCGGCAGCCGCCTCTTTCTCCACTGATTCTGCGTTGAAGGGACGCTGAAGAGCAAAACGATTTTTCTCGTATTGGTAAACTACTCTTTCACGATACCAAAAACACCACTCTTGCTGCGAGAACATGCTTAGTAAGCTAGAAAACGCGCAAAAAGGAAATGTGGGTGGCGACGCCACCTTGAAGTTTCCGTACCATTCGCCGTGACGTCACATATTTTGACGGCGCTTTCTAGATCCTGCGTAGTTTGTATTCGGCAAAAATGAAGTACATTGTCCTCCGAGAGGGTCATAGACTTAACATACCAAGTTTTAGGAAATGATGTTGAACGAATGGCCCCAAAGTACGATAACTACTCTTTGAAATCCGTGACGTCATGCGTGGAGATTTCGGCGTGGAATTTAAAAATGAAGCTTTGAACATAATTTTCTCGTCTATTAATAAAGCTGTGATGGTGAAATTAACGACATTAGAGTTCACAGAATACTGTTTATCAATATAAAACAATTCATTGTGTTTCTTTAGTGTCCCTTTAACACCTGCGTCGTGTTAGGGTGTCGCGCCCGTCGGGCCGTTGTCGCAGCTTCGTACATATATAGCCGCATTCTCCCGATAGCGGTTACAGCAAGCGGCATTTCGAGCTGTTCTAGCCTAAATCGCCGTGACGCACTTTCTTGGTCTTCCGCACCATATCCATATCCGTCGCTAAATTAACGTTGCAACCTCACAGAATTTTGATTCACGCGAGCTCAGCAAAGACGAAGTGGAAGTGCAGCTCGCGCGCTTACGTGACAATTTCGGCACCTCCCACCACCTTGAAAACAAGAGACCTATAGCTATCACCTTAAAATCTTGTTTGCGTTGAGAAAAGGGAACAGCACACAACACTACGTAATGTATTCCTAGTAGTTATGCGATCACAGGTAGTTTCAGTATGGTCTACACCGGACTTGAACGTACATCTTTCTTTTTCATGCAGAGACAGGAGCCCCACCCCTCTTTTCTCTGCCGACGAGTTCAGCCCGCGGCGCACTCCCGGCGAGCGCCGGCGCAGTGTGCAAGAAGCACTGGCTCACGTGCGCGAGGTTTTGTTCGAAGTTTTGCGTGAAACGCCGCGTGCCGTGGCGACTACGACCTCGACAGCGGGCATCTTCGCAACCATGTTCCCGGTGCAGCCAGCTGCCTCTCGAATTCCGTCACCAACCAAAGTGCCGCAAGAGTCCTCTCCCTCGCAGGTGTGTCTATCTTGATTGGCTGTTGCGGTCATGTGTTGTTTCAAAGGCAATAAAAGCAAGCGCTAGATCATGTTGCATAAGCGGATCAAAGTAGATGATTGCGTTACTAGTGTTGTCACCAAAACCGCAGCGCCGCTACATTGTCTTATAAAGCACGGGTCGATTGCCTGCTTATGAAGCACACAATCGGTTACTATTCTTGCTAATAAAGCTGCATGCACAGAAGACACAGACACGGTGAGTTTGGCATGCGTCTGACGACCTCGCTGTGTCCTTTTGTTTTCCGCACGCTGCGTCTTCAACGTGGATGGCGCCTTATTTGGGCTGCTTCAGCGCAGATATAATTTCCGAGATCCTGTGCGTCGAGTGTTTGTTCATTTAGAGGACTACGTAGTTTTCTATTCGCACTTTTCGCGAAACTGATGTCGCTCAGCTGCCAAGCCTCGAACCTTGAAGCCCGACATCCCAGGGAACGAAGTCTCAATATCACAGCGTTTGCTGCTTAGACCGGTCCGTTGTAATGCCGTATGTTGATAACGCCACAACAGTGGCGTGAAAATATTGCTCAAGAGCATTTTTAGTACCATTCGCGTACGATTCGCTTCTAAATTTCCTTATTTGCACAACCCTACATGTTGGGACGGCTCCTATATGGAGGTGTCTATAACATGTCTCCAATTGTCGAAGTGACGATGACTCACTGCAGATCCAAGCCCCTCCAGATGCGCCCGCAGTGGTAGAGGACACCTTGGACACGACAGGAGACCAGACAATCCTGGACACTGTTCAGGATAGCCTCAACCCACGCATGGATGCTCGGCGTTACATGGTCAGCGATGAACTGTGCGCCATCTACGATCGCATTGAGTCGCGCTGGGCTGAAGTCTGCGAAAACGTCCGTGCAGATCTTAACAGCCGGTAAGGAGCATCCACAACACGTACTTTGGTACGTGGTAGTTTTTTGTAGCAGAAGAAATTGAGTCTAGTATGCTTTTTCTCGATACTATACTTCCTACAGCACGCACGTAGTCAATCCACTCATGCTGCAGACGGGAGTGTGAACCTTATTCGGGCTTTTTCTGTTGGTCCCTTAAATGTTGGTCTCCTAAATTCTGTTTGTTCCTCAAATCCGCGATTTACCACGTTTTGGTCAATCTTAATCTTGAGAGTGTTGCTACAAAACATCAGACCGCTTTCTTCCTTCCCTTTTTTAAAGTATGCTACCATTTATCACCTTTTACGTGTGTAATATTCTAGCGATTCAATCTGATGAGTCATTCTGTTATTATTTTACTCATCTGCGATATTTACAGACTTAATTTTTCAGCAACAGAGGCACAATAATCACTGAATTTAGAATATAATTGCGTTGTCATTGCCTTAAATCGCTAAGCTTGTTCTATGTCTTTATTAAGCATCTCATAAAATTGGAGGCCTACACTTTTGCCACACATGTTTAACATTGATGCGCTTGCTTTGTCATATTTTCGAAATCTTTAAAACGTACATTTAGTGGTAGCATGAAGTGTTCGGCCACTTTCAGTGTGCAGCGGCCTGATTCACACCATATACAAACACGATGCGTGCTCCAGTAACAAGGTATACATGTATACTGACTACTGCTTTGTAAAGTAACCCACTGAGTGTGTGCCTGAATAGGCAATTTCTACTACGCTCCGTTTCACACATCAGGTGCCACCCTGTTGAAGCTATGCAAGAAGTTCAGTCACCAAAGTAACTCCGTACGTCTCGTGATCGCCTTTCGTGTTTATGAATGCTCGTGCGAGCCCAGCAGGAGTCTTCACGTGAGGCATCGCGACAGGCTGCAAGTGAAATACCAGAAATTGAACACAACAAAGCGCTAAGCGATGTGGAACAACACATTGATTGCCATACAAGAGAGTTTATTTGTAATGATCAAAACCGATACTTGTTGAAGTGCCAGTTGCCAGCGTGTACGTGACAAATACATCTGTCGTATAATTTGATATAAAACTGTTAAACGATTTATCGTATTTTCGGTGCGAATTTTGGTGCGCAAGTTGGTTTCACGATATCGCTTCACGATAGTGCAAGGAAGGAAGCTTCACGGCAATGCGGGGGGGGGGGGGGGAGAGGAGTTCAGATTTTATTTTTCTGCGGTTGCTAATAGGGGCTGCGGGTTATATGCAGGGGCAGGTTATACGCGTGAAAATACGGTATCAAGTAAGCAGCGCCGAAACGTCTTCATACGCAGCTGTTTGTGCTCGTCAGGCGTCTGAAGCCTCAAATCCACCTTGGCCTTAATGTCGACCTTGTTCTTCAATATCGTACTCAGAGCGCTTCTTAAGAGGCTTTACGCATCAGCGACATCAGACTCCTTTTCTCCACGTTCAATTCTATTGATAATCAATCACCGGCTTGGCGGAGAACAGAAAGTTATTGCTTGTCAAAGCAACCATCGCTTGAAAGGGAGCGGCGGGTCGCGGAGACGCCAACGCCGACCGCCACGAAGCACCGAAGGGTGCGAGAATGAGGGATCATGGAGGAAGCGTGTAATGGCAACCGTTAGTTTCTACTCGCTGCACGCAACGCCTTCCGAATGTCACTGCTCGCTCTCCCGAATGCATGCAGGAAAGCTCCCTTCTGGGAGGAAAAGCCAAACATTTGAGAGGGAAAGCCAACTTCATGGGGCGTCTCGCACTGCCCGATGGTCGATGTATGAAGTGTTCCGGCTATTTTTGTCCGAAGAAGCCGTAGATTTTCTGATGCATTGACGTAAAGCATTGTCGTGTTCGAAGGCAGTTCGATAGAACGGTTAATTTAATTTACCCGAGGTCGATATAGTAGGGTTTGACCGTATGTAGCTATACTGAAACTTGAAGCGTGTGAACGAGACAATCATTGATTATGAGGTTCCCCCTGAAAATGCTAATGATTATTTCGGAAATTTTCATTTTACCTGTGACGCAGATACGACCAGTTCGTCGCGGACTGTCGCAACTGCCTGGAGGGCCAGCCAGACGAGTCGGCGCGTGACGAGCTGCGCCAAGAGATGTCCAATGCCCGGCGAGAGCTGATAGCCGAAATGAAGGAAGTGTTTCGCTCTAGCTGCGACGAATTCGACCAGTGGCGCGTGTGGTACCTTGAGCGCGAACTCCAGCAGTCCTTCTGCGCGATGCAAGATGGCGACCGCCTGAGTGTGATGGCTGCCGTACTCCGATACGAGATACTGGAAGGCCTGCCGGAGCTCGAAAAGCGCACGCGGGAACGAGCTGCTGCACTCTGGAAAGAGCTGGTCGAGCAGCAGTGGATCGACATCGACGGAATATTCGATGCCTAGTACACCTATACCGTGCCTGTGCTCAAGTTCTTCACTTCAGAAGGCTCCCAGGGCTGTCTTCCACTCGGCATGGTGTCAACGTACTGACGCCGTTTTATCCTTCCTTTTTTTTTGGGGGGGTCGATGCTAAAGTGAGGTCTATAGAAATCATTTGGAAGATATAGGAAATTCAAAATTCTTAAGTGCTGTAGTTTCTACAGGAACGTCTCTTTGACATGATCATGATTTTGTTTTTTCACGGAATTGTGCAAGTTTGTTGATCAAGCTCTGCTACACGGAGCAGGTGCTGGCTGTACAGATCATCCAACTGTTCGCCTACATTTCATGCTGACGTTCCTAATGAGCCTCTTTTACTTCCGCTAAATGTTAAGAGATAGGTTCCACACGTTGAGCTTCAAATACGTCTAAGGTCACCCTCTGCCTTGGCATGTGTGTAAATATAGAACCAGGCCGGCAGCTGCGGCAGTGAGAAATACCTTTGCACGTGTGGTGTCAGTCTTGACATTTGTGATTTCGCGGCAATTTATTCGCGCATTTCAATAAAATTTGCGATTTTTCGATGTGTTGTCCGACATGCCCACTTTTTGACGGGGCACTCATCGGGCTGCATTTGCGAGAATGCATTGTCTGCACGTCTTACACGCTGTTCTTTGCAGTGTACATTAGGCCCATCAAGGAACAGACAGGTGCTCACGATGTGTGACTTGGGGACTCGGAGTATGTACGCTCGTTCTGTGCTCCACCGCCGCGAAAAATGCCCAGTGTAGCGCAAGGGAAATAGAATATTATTGTGTAATGACCTAACACTGAGAGCAAAGGGGAAAAATACTTGGAGGGCGCTTGAGCTCCGCCTTCAAGAGAAGAACATGAGAAGAACGCATAGCGTAATCGGGCCCCGTGCGCATCGCCTTCTCAATTGCTAGCCTGCCTTCGGTTCGCGGTGCATGCCTGAACCGTGCCGTAAGGAAATGAACGAGTGTGCGCGTAACATTGGCCGTTTCAAACTATCTTACAATGCCTGCTGCAAGTAGAATTAAGTGCCCACTACGCCATAATTCTTCCTTTTTTCGAATCGGCGAAGGATCCACTACGCCTCCTTAAAGGGACACTAAAGGCAAATATTAAGTCGACGTTGATTGTTGAAATAGCGGTCCTGAAACCTCGTCGTGCTACTTTTATGCCAAGGAGGTGCTTATTTTGAAATAAAATCACATTTTTGGTGGTCCGCATCGCGTTAGCGCGCTTCAAATCTCTCGCCTGAAAATACGACTTTCATACGTCACTACTGCCGTGTACAACGTTGCCCGCTTTTACTGCGCGGCCGCCGACACTAGTTAGCAGCAGAGCGGAAGTAGCGGGACCCACAGTAGCAAGAACGGCCATCGAAGCCATCGAAGCTTGCCGCAGTCCCGCAGCGAGCACACACGCAGAGGTTTTGACTGTTCAGCACACTGGCGCAATGGCATGACACTCAACCACTTCGAGCGCAAGGGTTCATTCCGCGGCACCCAGTAAAAAGACACACCGGTTTCCTTGCTGCAGCACTGGCGTTGTGCACCATTCGGGCATCAGGCAATATCACATGCATGCGGCATTTTCTCGAACTTTCGGTCAGGGAGACTTTCACGAGCGCGCAAAACACACGCGGCAGTACGCGATCCCGAAAGTACCACTGAGACGCGACCGCGTGAGCGAAGCAGTGCGCCGGGCAAGGCGCAGTTCGGCGAAAACGGAACCTTTGAAACACGTGCGCCGTTCCCCATATGGCAACGCCACGGAGGTTCTTTTTTCCATGAATCAAGCGGAAACGAACAAACATCATCTTATTACGTCTTTTGAAGCTCGGAAGGTTCTTTTTTTACTGCTGCTAGTTTGATTACTAGTGATTTTTCGTAGGCCGACTTCCATACGTCATCGGGATCACTTCGAAAATGTCCCACCCGTGGCGCTCATCATGTGATACATTTAGCTTAATTTCTCGGTATGTAGGGCACTGCTGTTGATAATATTGCCGTTTTAGAAGTTGTCATACATTGGGCTTTCACTCTGACATGAATTGTTATTTGCCTTTAGTGTCCCTTTAAGGCAACACGCGAACTCGCAAAGCTGCTCACTTTGTTCTTAGCTGATGGTGATTAAATGTGCCTGCGCACTTTGTAATGGGCGGGCCTTTAAAACAACTCGTTCCGCAATGTACATGTTTTGACGCCTGGCGCTATTCTACGCTTCTGCCACGCAATATAAATACCGGTAGAGGGAGCCGCTAGACACTCTCCAGCATACCTACAGCACAACATATAAAATTTCTCGATAAATTTTGTATTCACTCGTTCATTAGGGATTTTTCTAAAAGCGAACGCATTGTATGCGTCATCAAACAGGAAATGCGACGGTGCGAAGTCGTCGCCGCCTTCAACAGAAATGGCTAAAAGAAATCATCTTCCATTCAGCGTCATCATTATACCAATAATGTTCATTTGATCATCTTCATTATAATCACGATCATGGTTTTCTTCGATGAAGATGATGATAATGATGAAAATAATGAAGACAATCATCTTGTCATCAAAACTCATGATGATATTATCGTTATCATAATCATTATCATTACAATAATTATCATCATCATTGAATGAGATCATGATGATGATTATGAGAACGGTGACGAGGATGAAAAAGAAAATTATTATGATAAAGATGATGATGATTACCGCACCGAAAGGTTTTCGCCTTCGAGTCTGAGCTGAATGCATAGTGACCCTGTGAGTTTTTTGTTTTTAAATGTACCGCTCCAGAGTACATTCTCTAGTGTTGCCTCATTCTATTAAAAACTTGTGAATGAGTTATAAGTCACACATTTTTTCTGTCAGTAGCAGCTTTAGATTCTTTGGTAACTTTGTTTTGACGTATCTGAGATTTTCCGAAGCTCCACTCAAGTTTACTAGAGAGGTGATTAAGCTGTTGATATTCCAATAGTCCTCATTGTAATCAGTGCAATTGGACAGTACTGCCTACCACTTTAGACATGCCAGCTGAGACATTTCAAACATTTCACTCGCGGCCAGTTTCACATGTTAATTATTCATCCAGGACAGATGTTGAAAATGAAGGCAAGAAACTTGACAGGATGGCGCTGGATTCCTTCGTGACGGAAACAAATAGTTAAAGTCTACACTGAATTGGACAAGCTCCCGCTGATTTTATGCGTTTTTTTTTACTTTCTATTCCGAGTTTCTTTATGACTAACGTATAGAATGGAGACCCAGTTTCTCGCCACAGCTCTCATTCTTGTTGATTTGGACCACGTGAAAAAAAAAACATAAAATACTACAAAGTATTTATTAGAACCTATGCTGTATGCATTACGACGAATGCACACTCTTATGATTACTGATGGGCTTTGGGGGATACAGAGGTATCCTGACAGGAAACTATAGGAGGCCTTTTACGAGCAAAGAAATGCCGTTTAAAGCAAGTGTGTCGAGCAATAGCTTCACAGTCGAATGGTTCGAAGGCCCCAGTGCTTATTTATGCGCCATCCGTGGTCCTCAAAACGCATTTATTAATCAGTATGATATTGAACAAATCTGACACACATTTTACCAAAACAGTCTACTTGTCAGTTACAGAAATATAGCTAAATCAGATATATATTGACAATACTACTATGCAGCTAGTACACAAGTGGCATACTAGGAGTTCACAGCTTGTTTTTGGTTTTGTTTAGGCTCGCTGGATGGTCACGTGGTTAAAGTTAATTGCGTTCCGCTTCCCAGCGCCATTTCGGAGCAGGTTCAGAGCAGTTACTAAAAAAATTACTGTTTGGAGCAGCATGGAGTAGCATTTATTTTTTTGAGCAGTTTGGAGTAATTAGAGCAGTACTTCGTCACTGCCGCACATATACAACGTGTTGCTGTCGTGCTGCAGTCAGTATGAAGCTATACCTACTCGCCCAGTGTGCAATCTCACAGAACTTGCGTAAGTAATAATAAGTGATAATACCGTTAAAATTATTTCATTTAGTTCAGATAGCTTCTACAGAAATGGGAACGATGGCTGAAAATGCAGGAAAATGTGAGTGCGAATAGCTGTGACAGTCACCTTTTTGTCCCGGGAACCCTGCGCATCACAAGAATTGAATGTTTCGCTCAGCTGTTGCGGTGCCCAGAACGGGTCGTACGTTTTTATTTTTTTTTTGTCTTGCCGGAGGTTTTCCTTTTTTTTCTTTTTCGCACTGGTTAGGTGTCTTTCATGTCTATAAAAGCTTTGCCAAGCTGTTACAAAAAAAAAAAAGAGTTTTGTTATCTTTTACTGTGCTCACCGCTCCTTAAAGGGTGTCGCCGCCATCTGGGAGGAGTGCAGGGAAGTACTGCGTCGAACTGCTGCGTTAGCACCTCGGCGTGGCGGAGGCTCCAACGCTTCACGCACAAGGCCTGTGCTTCGTTAACAACACAGTTTCGGCAAAGATTCTCTTCCCAGTCAGATTAGTCTATGACGTGTGGTCGCCTTGGGAGCGAAGCTTGAACAGGGCTGCAACTACTTCTATGCAAGCACGTTTCATTTTCATGTTATGGCCTTGTCTTATGAAAGTGGGCTCAACTATGATCTGTTTTCTGATATGTCCTCAATGTATCCCTAAATTAAACAGCCTCGCACCCCAAATGTTCCGACAGCCTGCTTTTTCTAAGTAACAACAGCGGAAAGGGCACGTGGTTTCTATATGTAGGCGTTTTGTTTTCCTCGCAACTGACCGCAGAAGTGCCTGGATCAGGGAGTTCCTGAATATAAGTACTCTGGCATCTTTCGTATTCCTCGCCAGAAGTTCCTGTCATTCCATCATTCACCCCGACTCCAATTTTGCACCACCACCTCAACTACATAAGCGCGGACTGCCCATTAGCCTTTCACGTATATCTCAGGCCCCTAGCTAGGAATCTTTTTCGGGGAGGGAGAGCACTAGCTGAAAACGTTGACTATTCGAGAAAAGCACATATTTTCATTATTTTTGGTAAAAACTCCTACTTCACCAAAATTTCAGGAGGGGCCCAAGCCCCTCCCCCCCCCCCCCCCCCCCCCCCCCCCACTGGCTACGGGCCTGGCCATACACGGTACCATCGTCTTCGCGACTGAACATGGCATACATGAACAGTTATTTGTACCGCATATAGCGCACCACTACTCCCTGCTGTGATAACTGTGGCAGGAGAGAGACAGTGGAGCACATATTACTGGAATGTTCCGCGAACCGTGATGAGAGAGAATTGTTTGAGCGACAAATGGACATGATCTGCCACGACTAGTTAACAATACACAACATATTAGGCCCAGTGCTCGGCCCTTCAAAGCAGCGACGGGTTTTACAGTCGCTGTTACCTTCAAAATTTGGCCTAGTCGGAAAGCTTTAATGGTTGGATATTTCACATAGCAAAGTCTTAACTTTCCTGACACCGTCGTTGTAAATATTTCTATCGGGTTCACTCGCGCATTTAATTTTTTTCATATTCTTTCTTTTTATTATTATTTCCTTCTCACTACTCTTTAGTCTGTCAATCTCATTCCCCATTTTTACACAGAGTAGCATGCCAGCGTTATAATCTCGGTTTTTCTAATAAAGAGCCTCTCTCTCTATATATATAGCCATACAATTGTGGCATGCATACCGGCGGGACGTCGCGACCCCCTGTTACTTGTGCTTCTTTTCCTCCATCTCTACAGACTCCATCGTCCACCAGCCTCTGCTCCACTTCTCTCTCTCCTATACGACATGTGTCTCTCCTTCCCCACACTCATCTTTGCTTGCCCTTCTTCTTCGCCAATGAGCTGGAGAAAGCAGTTTCGCGCGGCACCCGCTCAACACATGGTAAGCGCTGAAAGCGAACAGAAAGTAAATAACTGCCACAGCTGTTTCCTTTCGGAATTAATGATCTATTACAAGTTTCCTTTCTTTCTTTCACTAAGGTTTGCAACCATGGCGTCTGATATCCTCGTAGCGCCGCACTTTCTTGCAAACCCCGAATACAGCCTGTCCATCAAAGCAAACTGTTTGTAAAAAAGAGAACCTCTATATTGTGTATCTTCTCTTCCATTTAAGTACATTCCTATACAGGAACTCCAGTAATACGCTTTCTTGCCGCCTGCTATCGCAGAAATCCTGAGTGGAGTTTTGCTCAGCTTTTGAATCGGTGGTAGATTTCGCTGCGACCAATTTATGTCAGTAATAATAATAATATCTGGGGTTTAACGTCCCAAAACCACGATATGATTATGAGAGACGCCGTAGTGGAGGGCTCCGGAAATTTCGACCATCTGGTGTTCTTTAACGTGCACCTAAATCTAAGTACACGGGCCTCTACCATTTCGCCTCCATCGAAATGCGACCGCCGCGGCCGGGATCGAACCCGCGACCTGCGGGTCAGCAGCCGAGCACCGTAACCGCTATACCACCGCGGCGGACATCAATTTATGTCAGGGCATAGAGTGCTGTGTAGAACATGTAAGAATGCCTACATGCCAGGGCTGGGCAAAGATACTTTGAAATTGTATCGCGATACGATACAGGATACTCGGGCAAGAAATATTAGAGATACAGATACAAGATAGCGCAACGCCGATTGTATCCGATACGATACATCTCAATTGTATCTTAAGATACTTCGATACATTCGGAAATGCGTTAATAAATATCTGTATATATGGTAATGTAGCACTAAACGCCGTTGCACAAAAATGTTCCATTGAAAGTTTATTAACTGCGACCAATTTTGTTTCAGTTAAATGAAATGTCTCTAAGTACCTCAAAAGTTTGATATTTCTTGCTGAAAGTATATTACTTTTGTTCCGAAAGAACTTGTTGCGGTTGCCTTAACTGCTTAACATGACAGCTCTTTCTACACTTCACTGATAACGGTTTTTGCTTGCCGCGTTTTTTAATTGGGTGGAGTCGACGCTCTGCTTGCCGACCAGCTAGCGGGCTGCCATCTAATCTCAAGAACTTCAATATGAAGCCTCTGCACAATGGTGCAAATACCGTTTTGATGCAAATACCGTCAAGTTCTACCTTGCCCGTAAACGTATCACTGTTTTCGCAATACCCGAACACCGGACAGTTGTACATTAGCGAGAAGCTGGTAGCGACATTCTTTGCGACGCCTCTTGCTTACGTACAGGATATAAAACTGTAATTAATTTTATATTCTACATACCTGCTGGCGGAAATAGTTTGTTGGCGACGTACTAAGTAATTCGCGATCTTCTAAGAATTTTTCTTTTATGCGAGAACATCTGCAGCCCAGAAAACATGTCAGACGTGTCCTATAGTTACACAAAGTGCCGCAGGATACCACCGCTATTCACACTATATTGCCACTGAAGCTCCAATCACCTGGTGATTACTAACAGCAAAAAGGTTTAGAGCAGACTAAAAAAAGAAAAACAAATATAATTAAGTAAAATAGAAAAGCGGTTCTGTATCAAACACAGCGAGTATGTATGTAGGAACACGATACTGGCGGCACCCCCAAGAGCTCATGATAATTATTGACTTCAATGTCCCACAGAACCACGATATGATAATTATAGACGCCATATTGGAGGGCTCCGGGAATTTCGACCACGTGGTGTTATAAAACTTAAATATAAGCACACGGGCATAGAAGTGCGGCGGCCATGACCTTCGGGTTAGCAGTCAACCATCATAACCACTACACCACCAAGACAGGTAGCCCCTAATAGCCATGACAATTAGGCATTTAAGGTAAGACCACAGAAAATTCAGTGTCTACGTAAAAGAGCGTAAACCGACTCGTTGAGACGCTCATTAGAAAACGGAGCATTTTGCAAAGCAATGTTTCCCAACCTCTTTGCTAACATCTTTGAGATGGCTCCTAATAATTTACGTTATTATCGTGAAAACTCAATTTCGCTATTTTACTAAGCAGTAAGCAGAACTTTTGTTACTGTATACTACAAGCACGCGCAGATAATTATACAGTTGTTCTCAACGTCGCCTTTACATAACAGTAAACTTAAGTAGAATATAAGACTATGAACAGTAGCAGAAATAATGCAGACAGCTAAAAGTAAGGATAAAGCAGAAAGCTTACCTTGCCAGCACGTTAAGGACATACTGCCGTAAGCGGACCCGAAAAAAAGTAATACAGAGACATAGGTAATCTGTAGGATGGAAAAGGACAGCTTAGAAAGAACTTGCGCTAACAATCCACTTATGATTTTGAAAACCCATTCAATAAAAGAAAAGGAGACGTACGCCAAGACAGCTTCTGTTTAGTGAGTGCTTATTCTGTTAAATCCAGCGTCGGTACCGGTGCTTCTATAGCTGCTAGAATCTTATATGCATAGAAGTCAATCTCAATGCATGCAAGTCAAACTTGCATTAACGAGGTCCTTCAAATCGCCGATGTGTGAAAGTCACGCGATGTAAAGCAACCCATTTTCTTGCATTCTTCAGACTTTGTAACGAAGCACAACGCAAGAGAAATTTCGATGACGACACTACAGCGGCATCAGAATTTGTGCAAAATACACCGCATGCATTGGAGTACGTGGCACAGGATAATGGCTAAGAGCCAAGTGCCATAGCGCTGACACAAATAAAAGGAAAAATAAAGAAACCGGGAAAACAAAATGTCGTCTGGGCGTAGATGTTCGCGCGTTTGTCTGTCGAGACGACGCGAGCGCCACCACGTGACTCTCCTCCCTCAATAGAGCTCGGAGCTCATCACCTGCCGTCGTTGGCAAACTCTGGCGTAAAGATAAAATAATGTCATCGTCTTTAGTTTTAATCTGGTGTCTTAGTAGCAACAGTATCAGATTGAGAAGCGGAGTTCAGTCAGCGTTTATTGTTTCGCACGGTGGTGTTGCGATCGCAGTATCTTGTATCTTATGATACACGATACGTTCTTCAATGTATCAGAAATACAGATACTGATACACGTCTTGCGAGACGTATTGCGATACAGATACAAGATACCCAAAGAGTATCTATGGTAGTATCGAAGATACATGTTGTAAGGTCCGGCGTGTCGAGAACGGGGGGGATAGTTGTGTCTTTCCCCAGAAGGCGGCTTCCAAGAAGCCAGCCTCGGAGTCGAGGTTCGAAGCGCAGCGACGCTCGGTTCGAGTGTAGGAAGCGCGGGGACAAAAGAAAACTTGCCAGCTGCCCATAACCGTTCGAACAAAAAGACGCGCCCTATTGACCATCGGTTTAACGACCAACGCAGCGGCCCGCAGCCCGCGGGGGGATCCGTGAACGCCTGTCGACAGAGACGAGATGTCGCCGAGGACGGTGCACGTGGCCCCAATAAATCTCGCAAAGTGTCGGTTAAAAGCCTGTCAACGGATACGAGATGTTTCCGAGGAGGGATGGCATGGCTCCGCTAGTTAACCGGCCGCACAGTGTATGAACACGGTCAGGGTAGTTGAGCGACGCCACCATCGTGTATGTTTTTCTGAGTGCACTTCTGAGAATGTCGTTTGCCGGACGTCTTCCACGTCTCTCTCGCAGGCTGGTGGCTCAAAAGGCTTCAGAGAGAGAGAGGGGGTGGAGGCCTCCGGCAGACCAATTTACGGTTGGCCCAATAAGCGGGCTGAGTTGTTTTGATTTGCCGTGGGGAGAATTGGGAGGAGCAATCAGGGGGTTAAAACCTGGCTCCCGGCTCCGCACGGGGGTTCTTGTCGCAGGAGTGGTGCTATGCACTTGTCGGCTCTGCCGAGTTATATTGCGAAAGTTCCAATGTACATAGCTGCCATGTAACCTTGTATATACCCTGTATATAAATGTCGTGTTGTTTTGCTGTAAGAAAAGGAGTCGTCTCCATTCTTGAGAAGTGTGAACAACCCCGATATGAGGCAAGGCAGCTACGGCCAACCTTCCACTCCCTTCTGCAACTGACAGCGGCTACGCAGCTGAGAGAGCTCTGCTCTGGAATCAAGAGGGAGTGGGGAGAAGGTGTGGGAATTTACTGGCGCAGTCGAGACAGGATCGAGACAACGACGACAAAGGACGCTCTGCGTACCAAGGAGATCGTCGTGCTGCGGAGGAGACGCAGGAAGAAGGCCAAGACGTTAAGCGTCAGGCTGAAGCAACGAGGAAGCAAGCCACCGAACCAAAGGAGGCGGCGGTCCGGTAATCATCGATCCAAGCAGGCGGTCCGGCGACACCTCAGGCGACACCTCAGGCGACGGCGAGGATCTGGCGACGGGCAAGGCGTGACAACAGCGAGCGGCGCCTTCACAAGTGGTGAGTCCTCTGGTGTTTTTTCACCTCAGTGGTACCGCTGCCTGTTTTTTGTGGGTTATGGACACGAGGTTCACTTATTTGGACCCCGACAGGCGTTCGCCAGCGATGAGGCGTGGGTCAGGGTCGGAGGACGAGGGTGTCCAAGGAAACCCACAAGTGGTTGTCGCGCCGGAGAGCCAGAGAAATGAGCGTTTCGGAGAACTCACTCCAGAGCGCAGGCTGGAGGAGTTGCGGGCTGAGATGGAGAAACTATCGCAAGTCATCAGCGGTAGCGCTCGAGACAGCGAGCTCGCGTCCGGCAGGCAGGATCGATGTGGCGAGCTGAGACGCTATTCAAAGGTGCTCACTGGAGTGCTTCCTAAATTTCCAACCGAGGCTGAAGCACCGGTGTGGTTTGAGTCGGTCGAGAGCGCCCTAGAAGCTTATGAGGTGCCGAGGGAGTTTTGGGGACAACTTGTTTTCCCGTTAGTGGCGGAAAAAGTTCAGTTTTTGTCCACACGACTTAGCCCGGCAGAGCACAGAAACTATCAGAAAGTCAAGGAGACAGTTCTTGACGAACTTAAACTGTCGGCAGGTGAATACCTCAAAAGGTTCTTGGGGTCCGGAAAGCGGGCAAACGAAGGCTGGAGACCATTTGCAACGCGCCTTGAGAGCTACCTGCACTTTTACCTTGACGCGAGGGGCGTCTCGACGTTCGAACGGTTAGTAGAGTTGTTGGTCGCTGACCAATTAAAGAGAAATCTGTCAGAGGAGGCACTGAGGTACGTGACACTCCAAGAAGGTAGGCAGTGGGTTAATGCGCCGGAGCTAGCCGCGTCGCTGCGCACGTTCGAAGAAGCGCAGGGGATGAACAGCGCGGCGAAGCAGAAGGTGTCGGAGTCGCAGAGCGCGAGCATTTCCAAACTGGACACACAGCCAAGTTCGCGTGGCGGTGCGAGAAGTCCAGGCTCGGAGACGAAGCCTAAGCTTAGGGGCTGTTACGCGTGCGGTGCCACGGGGCATCAGAGGTGGAACTGCCCGATGCGACAGCAGCAAACGCCAGGTGTTTCGGGTGCTAAGAGCGAAAGCTTAGCGGCACGCGTGTTGGTGGGAGAGCCGGTGGCCGCACACAGTGAGCTTGTTCCCGTGTCACTCGACTGCAAGGATATGCGTATCGGAGCAGTACTGGACACGGGGGCGGAAATTACTGTGTTGCGGGAGAGCGCGATCCCACCTGAGATGGTGCAGCCACACGGAACAATTAGCTTAACATCTGCGTTTGGCGAAAAAGTGCAGGCAAAGCTCGCGGTGGTTCCGTTAGCGATGTCCAGTGAATGCGGCGTTTGCGCTGACGTGAAGGGAACGGTCCCCGTGCTTTGCGCGCTAACTGACCGGCTGACAGCACGAGCCGATTGCCTGCTGTCAGAAAAAGCGTGGAAATCGCTGAAGGAGGAGGGCGCTTCAGAGAGGACATCGAAAAGCGCGGAGGAAATAGGCGACACACAGCTGACGCCCGTTAGCGGCCTGTTGCCCACAGGGAAAGTACAGAAGCTAGAGATCGAGAGCCCGGTCTTGGAAGCTCAGGGGGAAATCGCGACAATGGAGGGGGTAATCACCCAGGTAGTCGCGAGGAGCGGGGACGCCGAGGGCCCTCAGGGTAGCCGCGCATCGCCCGGTGAAACACAAGCGGCGAGCAAGCAGGAGACAAGCGCGTCGGAGGGATGCCGCGAAAAAGAACAGGCCGGCTCGACGCTGCAGATAACCGGGGTGGGACAGGACGGCATTGTTGAGCGACACCGCGAGCGCTCGTGTTTTGTGCGGGTGCCGACAGGGCCCCGAAACCTAGTGCAAGGGAGTAAGTTGCGCCCGCGTTGCCCGAGAAGTGAGTTAAAAAGCGTATTGTTCGAGGAGGGAGATGCGGCTAGCGATGTAGCATGTGCGCCGATGCCGGCAACAGCGCAGGTCGGAAAACGGAAGCGCGGGGGGCCGCTCGGCGGTGAACCCAACGTGATCACAGGGAGACAGCGCGAAGATGTTGTGCGGGCTGGTTTTACCCGAAAAAGCAGGTACTTCAAAGGGGATACGACAGGACAAGCAGACCAGCTTCTCAAGTTGGGGGAGTGCAGTGTGACGCGTCCGTGAGTACGCGACTTGGGGCGCGTTGTAGGTTCCAGTTGTCATGCACCTGACCCTGAGAAACGTGCGGTGAGCAATGTTTTGAGTTCGCCGGCCGCAGAAACGGAGCCCCGGGACGTGCTAGGTTTGTGTGGACACCACCTAAGCTACGGGCAAAATTACGCGGAAGTAGCTAGGCCGCCCGCTGAACTAACGGGAGGGCGAGTTCCAAACCGAATTCCAGGTTCCGCAGGGGCTGAGGGGGTGTCTCGACGGCACGAGGTCGCACTGTGTGAGGCAGTGCCATTGATAAGATCAGATCTCGGAAAGCCATATTGGCTCTTCAGAAACGTGCTCGCAGCCGCCACTGAGGCCCGCCTGTCGCAACGCGCGGAGAACGGCGCTGAGACGTCGGTCGGGTTTGAGCGTCACGGGTTTTCTCCAACGCAGGCCCGCGAGACCTTTGCAGTCAGCTGGGATCCGGGAGTTCGGTCTCTGGCTCTCCGACGCATAGATGACCGTGGTCTCTGGCCACAGCCTGCTATCATCCCTGACGCGAACACACTGTCAAGGGCACCTAAGGGGCGCTGGGGATATGGCAGCGGTGCTTCGGGGGCTGATAAGACGCGAGAGGACTAGGCACGTAGTGGACACTCGTGTAATTAAGAGTGACGTGCGAGAACTCTGAGACATTTGATCAGCACTATGTGTTGAAGTGTGTGTTTCAGTGAAGTGTATTTTTTTGTTCTGTGACTTTCCAAGCATTCGCGAGTTTTCTTGTTGTGTGATTTGCTTGTGTTATTGATTTCACTTGTGTGTTCAGTGACCTCGGGTCATTTTTGGTTTGTTGGTTTAGTTCTGATGGCGTCCGTTCAGCACAGCTTAGCGGCAGCAGCCGAGGAAATACTGCGCGTGTCGCGGAAACGCCTCTGGCGTTCAGAGAACCGCGAGGTGCGGCCGCGGGCTCGGGTGACGTTTTAGCGCCGTCCCTTTTTTTTTGTTGTTATTCACGTAGCTACATTGGAGCGCATACGTGAATCTTAGGAAGGGCGTGTAAGGTCCGGCGTGTCGAGAACGGGGGGGATAGTTGTGTCTTTCCCCAGAAGGCGGCTTCCAAGAAGCCAGCCTCGGAGTCGAGGTTCGAAGCGCAACGACGCTCGGTTCGAGTGTAGGAAGCGCGGGGACAAAAGAACACTTGCCAGCTGCCCATAACCGTTCGAACAAAAAGACGCGCCCTATTGACCATCGGTTTAACGACCAACGCAGCGGCCCGCAGCCCGCGGGGGGATCCGTGAACGCCTGTCGACAGAGACGAGATGTCGCCGAGGACGGTGCACGTGGCCCCAATAAATCTCGCAAAGTGTCGGTTAAAAGCCTGTCAACGGATACGAGATGTTTCCGAGGAGGGATGGCATGGCTCCGCTAGTTAACCGGCCGCACAGTGTATGAACACGGTCAGGGTAGTTGAACGACGCCACCATCGTGTATGTTTTTCTGAGTGCACTTCTGAGAATGTCGTTTGCCGGACGTCTTCCACGTCTCTCTCGCAGGCTGGTGGCTCAAAAGGCTTCAGAGAGAGAGGGGGGGTGGAGGCCTCCGGCAGACCAATTTACGGTTGGCCCAATAAGCGGGCTGAGTTGTTTTGATTTGCCTTGGGGAGAATTGGGAGGAGCAATCAGGGGGTTAAAACCTGGCTCCCGGCTCCGCACGGGGGTTCTTGTCGCAGGAGTGGTGCTATGCACTTGTCGGCTCTGCCGAGTTATATTGCGAAAGTTCCAATGTACATAGCTGCCATGTAACCTTGTATATACCCTGTATATAAATGTCGTGTTGTTTTGCTGTAAGAAAAGGAGTCGTCTCTATTCTTGAGAGATAGCGGACAACCACGACGAGGCAAGGCAGCTAGGCCAACCTTCCACTCCCTTCTGCAACTGACAGCGGTTACACAGCTGAGAGAGCTCTGCTCTGGGATCAAGAGGGAGTGGGGAGAAGGTTGGGAATTTACTCATGTCTCTTCGATACTGCACAGTACTGCTACATGCACACATGTTATCAAAATAAAGTTGGCAGATAGGCTGAAAACTGATCCATATTGCCAGTTTAATCATGAAACCAAGTTGGAATGCTGCTCGTTACTGTGTTTTGTTTTTAATCTAGCCCCAGAAACAAACAAAGCTATAAGTGACAACTCAGTGTCGCATATGCGGAGATATCCATGTGTACGCCTTTTCCTTTCGACACGAAAACAGTATTCACCGAATAACTTTCATGCATAAAACAAAACAATTGTTTAACACAACAGTGGATGAACAATGCAAACTTTAGCTTGTAATTCATTTCAGGGTAAGGGAATTCAAGATCCATGAAGTTTTCACCCGATAACATAACTTATTATATTGGTAACGCTGTAATGATTCAGTTGTAGTCACTCTTGGATTGTTGCATGGAAAGCTGCTTGCCTGCAATTTTAAGTTTCTCGAAGAACAAGACACCTCGAGTGAACGTAGACATGTCGCTGGAGGTGTCTTGAGGAACGACACGCACTTGATGTTTCTATATAGTAAATTTAGTTCATTAAAAGCTGTCTACGTAGAAGTCTTCACGCTTTCTGTAGGACCTGCAATGAAGCAGGTGGCGGCAGCATGCGAGTAGCAATGCAAACCAACTTATCGATCCAGGGACTTCGAGATCCCGGCGAGGTGCTATATTTCGGAGGCCTTTATTGATCTCCTCAAAGTGCACCGACGTGGCGCTCTCCGAACGTCGGTTTGTTGAACCCTGATTCTCTCGCATTCAAATAAGCGCGGTATGCGTCTAGCCATTCTACACGGCTCTTTCTATAAAACAAAACAATCATGAAGTACTTGTGCCGCAGTTTTACATAGAAGACACGTCAGCAATGACACACGCACGTGTCTTACTTCAAGTGCAATGTGGAAAGACTCCTCGAGAGCCACTATAGATGTATTTTTGGGTCAACATGCGCTCTTTTCAAACTAGCGCTGGCGGCCATTGACATGCGGTGTTATCACCAGATCAGCTACTGAAAAAAAACATAAAATAAAAAGCAAAAGCGCAACTATTACTTGCACAATCCGTCGAATACCGAAAAATGTACTGCACTTACACGGTGCAATGTTGGTTTAGAAGCCAATACATCCTTGTCGGCCAGTCAATGTAGCGAAAATTAAGCCATATTGTAACATTACGCCGCGTGTTCACACGCCATCATTTTGATTTCTGGGCAGTGGGCTCAACACTAGGGCTAGGCCAACACCCCTCAATTTCGAATATTGAACAGAATAATTAGAGTGTCTTATTCGATTCGGCATTCAAACTGATTTTGACGCTATTCAAGAATGAGAACATTTTTAATAGTTTCAGAATGTGTTTGAATGTGAACTGCGCCCAAGTAAGCAGGCATTGGCTTAAAAATACTACATAATTCATCGCTGTAGGCACATCATCCGCATAAAGCCTAGTGCTTTTACCTTGAGCAGCAGAACACGCCCCTAGGGAAGACATATTTTTAAGACTTTACAATGTACGTTCGCACAATATGAAAAGTTCTGTGCATGCGGGAAACCTCCTTAATTGCTCCTAGCGCTTCACTTGTGGTTTTAATGCCCTTAAATGAATAATGTGATGTGAGCATTGCTGTGAGCATTGTTTCATGATAATTGTAAAGATTGCTTTTCGACAGCCAAAAACCGTTGTGAAGTTTGGTTCAATTTTGGAATTATTTAATTCACATTCGATTCATTATAAGCACTTACTCTTCTCACACCCGTATATGACACTGCAAAGTGACATATGACGAAGAGGTTTTTTTGAGTAGCCATCCTCCATGTCGGCTCTACAACGTGTCTTGCAGAGGCCGCTTAATGCACTACCACAAAACTCAGTGAAGCCTGCATGAAAAGTGTTCTCTTCATAGATTTCTTTTGCATTGCGGGCACAAGACGTTCATATGGTTTATATATACAGGCATTTACGTTCGTAAAGCGCTGGTGTGTAGCCAACTGGTAATGACACTCGTCTTAGGAGCGCGATGGCCTGGCTTCAGACCTCGGTACCAGAAACAAAATTTTCCTTTTTTTCATTAATTTATTTTTTATGGCAAACATTGTCCGAAATCTTGGAAGACATTACCGGTCGGACCAGCCGCTCGTAGCGCTGCCAGCAGTGCAGTAGCTCGGCCACAGGTCTCTGCGGGAGTACCCGGCCTTTATGAAACCATGTTTCTCTGTGGTCGAGCCGCGAATTTATCATATGCGTCCGTCACGATTTTTCGCTCACAGAAGACGCCGCCAACACCGGCAGGGCATTTTCCGCGGCACGGGTTCCTGAACGCTGTCGTGTTAGTATTTCCAAAGTCTAATCTCGCCGTTGTTATTGTTGTTCTTGCTGTCCTCTGAACGAGTGACACAGCCAATGCAGGAGAACTGGCCGAGTAGTGGATGAATTCATCCATTATTTTCTGTACTTTATCACTCCTCGTGGGTCGATATAGACTGTGAAGCACCTGTGGTGCATACCCGTATTCCATGGGACGTGGTATGCGGGTATCTGCCACACGTGACCGAGGGAAAGGGTCTTATGAAGTACGCGACAAGCGTATCACCTTAATCGTGCGACGACCCGTTAATCGTGTTCGAGATACACTAATGTCCCCTGTGCTAATTTTTGTGTATACGAAGTCAACGAGACGGCCAGGAGAGCACATTCATAGATAGATAGATAGATAGATAGATAGATAGATAGATAGATAGATAGATAGATAGATAGATAGATAGATAGATAGATAGATAGATAGATAGATAGATAGATAGATAGATAGATAGATAGATAGATAGATAGATAGATAGATAGATAGATAGATAGATAGATAGATAGATAGATAGATAGATAGATAGATAGGCATTCTGCAACATCATCATCACCAGCATCACCGCAATTATCATCAAAGTACGAAGTCGGTATTTGTGTTTTCTCGATGTTTTTAATTGGTCTTTCTTCCTTAAGATTTCGATATGCATAGAGATTCGCCTAACGAGGACAGCAGCGCCCGCCCTGTTTCTACACCCATGTGTTTGTATTCATTAAGCGCTGTGTATTCTAATGGATGCATAACAACGAGCTCGCATCAACACCATCTTATGTTGCCCAACGCTTAGGAAGAGCGATACCTTAACGCGTAGTCGGACGGCAGCTTGTCTACGAAAAACGGGCCTATACCATGTCTGCAGACCTATTGCATTGGCTTTAACAGTCATCGTCGCCACGGATGGCGAGACTGAGCGACCAAGTGCCGGCCAAACAGCAGTTAAACGCTCGCCTAGTGACGTGGTATCGAGTCAGCGAGAATCCGGGCGAGCGCATCTGCGACGCCTCTCCGCTGCGGATACCGTGGCGTGACGTCACTTGCACTCCTCAGACTCAAGGTCAGTGCGAAGCGATGAATGACCTTCCGAATATGGTGCAGTAGAGCTTTCGCTCCAAAATATAAGTTCAACATAATATACCTCGTTGCGCCTACCCTTCACCTCTGTAAGAAAGTTGGGAACATGGTTTACATTCGAACCGTAAAAACTTTTGCAGCAAGGAGTACACCTAGCCAAAATTTAGGGTGGCAAAAACTCCGACGGAACCGCCCCGTTGTTTCGAATCACGCAAACGCGCGCTATGGCAGATGCCTTGAATATAATGTCTGAGTTTTATTTCTGCAGTTTGACACGCGTGTGACGGCGTCTGCGTCAACGACTTCGGCCCGATATGGCACTCATCTGTACAAAGAGTCTCACCACCCTGTTCCCGGGAAAGGTGGCACAGTCTTCGAGACACCCTCATTCTAGTGTGCAAAAAACGCGCCACAAAACGCGCATCAAGGCACCCTACCTCATTCAGACACGTCGCGCCATCTCGTGGTCTTCATGCAACGCCAAGTTGGTGGCGTTTTCAAAGTTAGGATTTCAAAAAGAGTGCGTTATACCACGCTTTTTGGAGGACCTTAAGTTTTCCCTCTTCATTACATGACCATGCTCACATTGGCAGCCACGTGAGCGCGTCCACACTAGTACGCGCGCTGCGATTGGCGTAGCCGTCTTTAATAAGACTTCATACTCTGTTTTTTTTAATACGTCTCGTCAAATAATCGCGTCTGTACGTTGTGTCCTGACGTAAGAGGTCACGCGAGCGACGTGTTGAGTTGACCTTTGTACTTGCCAAGGGGTGGACGCCTGTCGTACATTCCAAAGAGTGGCAGTACGAGGAACGTCGGCGCGCCCAGAAGCGCAATTGTGCACGTCGCCGTCGAGCAAATGCACCGCTCGGGCAAGTGAAGTCGAACGCATGCGCGACGCCCCGCCGTCGGAGAGCTTCTCCAGCTTCGCTGGTATTCGCTGGTCTCCCGGAAAAGGGGGCATCAGTCACTCAGAACCATCAGTAAAGGTCTTCGTCTATCTCTCTGTTTCTCCGTCTGTTCCCTATTCACTAACAGTAGGAGGGGCTCTAAATATTCAGATGCGAAGCAACCTTTGTTCGGGGCTGTGTCCGTCCTTCTATCGGCGACCGTCCGCTCGGCAACCATGTGTGCTGGCACGCGCTAGCGCGTTCGGGCCTGTGTGAGGGGCTGGGTAAGACGCTGTGGCCTCTCCCCCTTACACTCTCGGGAACCATGTGTGCCGGCACGCGCTAGCGCGTTCGGGCCTGTGTAAGGGGCTGGGTAAGACGCTGTGCCCTCTTCCCCTTACACTCTCTCAGTAATCATGTGATGGCGTCGGGGAACGAGATTCTGCAGACGCACGATGAACGAACGCGTTGTACCCTAGTCAGAACGCGCTGGCACGCGCTAGCGCGTTCGGGCCTGTGTATGGGGCTGGGTAAGACGCTGTGGCCTCTCCCCCTTACACTCTGTCAGCAATCACGTGATGGCAAACAGCAACAGCAACTACAGTGAATTCATGGTGCGCTCCACTTGCAAGGACGCGTTAAAATCGGGCAAGGTAAGATGCCCGTAATCAACAGAACTTTAAGTCAACCCATGCGCTGCTTCGCATCCCCACATGGTTCCCTTTAGTGGGAGATGGTGTAATTTCTTTTTGTCTAGTACTTTAAATAATAGGTGCTTACACAATGACTAATTTTGGTTTCTAACTTCAATATTATTTTTCGCTGAGTATTGGCATCACAATATTTGACAAAATTAGTCGTGACTCTCAAGTTTTTGGCCTAAAAGCAGCGACAAAACGTGTATCTGTGTGAAGAAACTTGACTGATTTGTGCACTGGAATGAGTGTGACGTCGCGTGAGAGTTCTAAACGTTCAGGTCCGCTGCGGCGTACCGCTGTCCCGTGGTCGAGTTCATGGTCATCCATGTCACCGAACATTTTTATAAACCCACACCCGGATGGAATTTCAGTATCGACGCAAAATATCCTTGGGTGGGGCAATGATGGCTGTGGGCAGAGCTTATATTTTTCTTAGCAGGCGATAAAGGCTCCCTCTTCCAGCCGCGTGCATTAAGAAATGTAGTTAAGACAGGGAAATTGGCATGTACTAACTTTAAGATTGCTTTAGTTAACCAATGGTGGAAAAGTTTCCGCACACATCACCCTTGGCATGTACCCCCCCCCCCCCTTTTACCTTGAAATAAAAGCTAAGAATGATACAGTGCTCTAGAACATGAAAGAAAATATACAACATGGAGTACTTCTGCTCTTACTGTGCAGTATGCTTGGCGACGTTATTAGGATTGTCTTGCAAGATGCCTAAGCACCCGCGGTCCTAAGGCAGAACAGTACTATAACTTATAACTTAGTGCACTTGCCGTGAGTTCATTGCTATCGTTTCTTTAGCCAGAAGCACTTAGAGTCGGCTAAGCCTAACAAAAAATATAAGGTCAGCCCACAGCCGTCGTTGCCCCACCCAATTCTACGCAATATTTTGTTGACTCTCCACAGTGGTTATTGACTACTTGTAGAAAAAAAAAAACGTGTTCGTTTATATTCTACTTTCTATGCAAGCAGCGTGGGTTCCGCCTGTCATGGATTCCTGTTTCAAAGGGGAGCGGCGTCATCATCACCATCGCCATCAAATATTCGCGCGCTCTCGCCCGCTACGCGTGCGCAGCGGACAACATTCCTATAACCGCCGGTGTCCACAGGTCAGCTCAATCCAGGTAAGAACGATTTCCTCGCTCTGCTTGTTTCTTAGCACCGCAAGTAGCGATTTGACAGTTTAGTAGGCGCAGGCATGCTGCAGTAACGCGTGCTTGCTGATGAGTAACACGTCCGCCAGAGACCCACTCTTAACCGGCCTAATGTTCAAATGCGGGAGAAGAATTGAAGGTTGATGTGCAGCAGGAGAGGCAGCTGTATCCCACGGCAGCTCGTGAAAGCTAGGAGGCCGTGCTGTGCGTATCGCAAGCCAACGTGGACGCAGCGTTCGTTGTGCGTCGGGCACGGGGCATTGCTACAGCTATGGTGGCTCTGCGCTGAGGAGGAACGGGGGCAAGGACCCGTTACTGTCATGAATATCAGTGCAGTTTACCTCAGCTCCTAAACGTGATAACTTTTGCACTAACATGCGGAGTAGATGTCCTCACGCCTGCGACTGCCAACAACGAGACCACCAAGGCGTGTTTCCCACTTACGCAAATGTCGCTCTTTTATGTTTTCCTCTGTTCTCTCTTTCCAATCGATGTTTCTTTTTTTTTGTAAAGAGAGCTCGAAGTTATGTTCCGGGATGTCAGCTGTAGGCGGCGGAGGAACGCGCTGCGCGTTCAAGCAGTCCATAAAGTAGCATGGGTCAGCGCTTATATGAAGGGCAACAAACGAGTAGAACGCGGACGCGCGCTGAAACCCGACACACGTGAACGCAACGGTCAGTTATAGCGTACGCAAAGATACCGTTCGTTGCGGTCGCCAGCTATGCGCAGTAGAAAAGGAGCATAACTTAAGGAGCATAACGGGGAGCATAACGACGTCCGCCGCGAGCGCCCGCGAGGGCGCTCGCGGGCGCTCGCGTCGGACCGATTTGCGCCTGGCGTAGCGTCGCCGGCTCGTCACGCCGAGCCGGCCACGCTACGCCAGGCGCAAATCGGTCTCCGCTACAGTCGAGCCGGCTCCAACGCGCCGGTGCGATCCCATCTCGAGGAGCGCATGCGCAGTAAAGCGAAGAACGCGCTGCGACACCTGTCGGGAACCGACGAAACAGCCCGCAAAGCAGGTTCATGTACGTGCGAGTCCGGCGCGTCTGGCGCAAAATGCAGCAGGATCTATTCGGAGCCGAGCGACGCCCGAGCGCGCCAGCCGACGCCGGACTATAGAGGGCTGATGTTTGCTGACGTAACGTCGCCATGACGCGCGCGCGCGTCGACGTTACGCTGGAGTATATCAGAGCATTTAGAGCAGTTGCCATGACTTCATTGCTATCATTTCGTGGTCTGTATAAGCCCCAGCCACGGAACAAGGTAACTCAGGAAGAGCAATGTTGGTCCCCGCCACCACTCCTATAGTCATATAATGTCACAATCAGGCCACCCTTGCGCTTAAGGGTTGGGGCAGTAAATTTATCACAAAAAAACTGGGGCGGCTACGCACTAGTCGTGCAAAGACAAAGGACAGCGTTCATCGCTGAAAACAGCAGAAACAGAGCTTCTTCTGAGCCAACGCGCCGTCTTACTTGCCACTTGAGAAGCGTACGTGGCGTTGTCTCTCGCGGGCGAGTGCGCGTTCTCGCGAGCTTTTTCTGAGCGAACGCGCCGTCTCATTTGCCGCCTCATTTACCGTGACGGGCGACGACAGGAGACAGCGTAACAGGCTACGTTGACAGGAGATAGAGACAGCCCGAGCGCATAATAATAAGATGCTTCGCACCTAAATGGGCGGGTAAGATGCTTCGCACCTAAAAAGAGTGTGGAACACTCTTTTTCAGCCAGGCAGAAAAAGAGTGTTCCACACTCGGCGTCATGGCTACTGGCGGCGCTGACTGAGGCTCCCACGTGTAATGTACATATATACCCTATGAAGTGGACGGGGGGATGGCCCCCGCGGGAGCTCAGTTGGTAGAGCATCGTACGCATTATTCGAAGGTCGCAGGTTCGGTCCCTGCCCGCGGCAAGTTATCTTTTCGTCGACTTTTCTTTCTTCACATTTACTTTACTTTTGCTACTAATAACATCCCCTATACTTCCTTGGCATTATTGTCTGTTAGTGCTCATTAATACCAGAGAATATCTACCACTTTAGAGAACGGAAACTGTACCTTTGACTGTAGTACGGAAATAAGGGTAGCGGCGGCGTACTGAACTGTAATAGAGCGAGGCCAGATGGCGCTGCAAGTACTATCATCATCATTAGACAAACGCGTTTTTGCGGTTGGTTCGCCCTGGTCGCGCTACTGCGCTTTTTGCTCCCTATGGTATTTTGTTCTTTGTCGTTGCTAAATCGCTGCTCGCGTGTGTAATATTTATCGCCAGGTGACCAAACTGGCCTCGACTGGCAAAAACAACGTCAATCAAGTAAGGTTTGCATCGTTTATTGTGAGTGCCCAAGCTGGTACAAGCAATGTATACAGTCAGGTCCAAGCAAAACAAGTCACTCATAGTCTCATACACGTCGAAAGCTTTCAACCCGTACGTGTGTAATCAGTCTGAAAGCTGACAAATATGTGCATATAACGGAACACCGAGATCGCTGAAAGAACGTTGCTCTCGTTGTGTAGCAGCGTCCGAGTTTTAACAGCATAGCTTTAGGACAAGGGTCTTATCCTTCCTTTAGTTATGCGGCGCTTGCCAGATTGTGTTGATCTTTGAGTGCATGGTGTGGAGTCGGAAACGAAACGTGCGCTACGCCGACAGATAGTTGGCGCAGTTAGAGCAATGTAGTTTTGATTAATCTTTTACGTAAACAATCGCGGATGCGTACAGTTCTGCATCTTTCTCGCTCTGCGATGTCACCTTGAATGCGTTACAAATAAGGAATATCGCGTTGTGTCTACAGGGCAGGCACGAATTTCTCGGCCGTGAAGCCATACCATAGGTAGTACGTATTCAGGTAATAGGTGGAAGAAAATATTTCAGGCTCGTTTTTTTCCTCGATATAGTTCAGTTACACAGTTTCTACAGCTATAGAATTTCTTGGCGCTAGTAGTAATCGGACTGCTGAGTATGCAGCGTAGATGAATGCTAAAGAAACAGAGATATAAGGCGAGTGCTTACAGATTCTAGAAGCACAATTCTAAGAAAATAAGCTTTAGGCATGCAGTGTACATCTTCGTTGGTGTTCGCACAGAACACTAAACAACTGCTCAGCCGTAAGCACAATCTCTGTATCACATAGACATGTCGATAGAACTTGAGCACTCTGTTGCAAGCAAACACTCACGAAATCAAACTGTGGGGCACGATGTGAACCTGTGCCAATGCTGGATAAATAAAGGTCATATATATATATTGCATACTTGTTATTGTGTTATTTACTTTTTCAAAATATTTGGGCTTGGGAGCACAAGTATGTATTCTCCCTGCTACTTTTAGAAGCTCCGGCTTGAAATACTGTCACATGCGCTCCTTTCTTTCTATGTTTTATGTTATTGGCCAATTGCACGTGTAGTTACTGCATTGCACAAACCGTGCCAGAATGTCTGGGAACATTCCAGATTATTTTAGGATCTTGTTAGGCTGGAGCGTGCAATTGCAAACAGCTCAGTTTATTGTCGAACTAACGCAGCCACCAGTGATAATGCTCGAATGTTCGATGCCGCAGGTATAAATGCCGACGCGCCTTGCCACAGATCAGTTTATCGACGGCTGACGCCTGTTCGCCGCTATCAGTGTGCAGTGTGTATTGCTGTAGTTTGACTTTTCGTTTCCCGGCCACAAGTTCGGCCGAATAAAAAGTTTCATCTTGGACACACCGACTGCTGCTTTCGTCGACGTCACGACCCCTTGACAATACGTAAAATCTTGTAGTGTGGCTGTGGATAAGTCCAAGTTCATGTATGTTTTAAATTACCTCTTTGATTTCCTAGGTTTTTTTTTCGTGACAGTAGTTTACAGACTTTCACTTCATAGTGGTAGGTGCTACAACTGCGACATGTTAATTTAATCAAACAGCAGAAGTAGGTGTGTTCAAACAAATTTGGCACGTTTCTCTGCTATGCAAAAAAGAAAACACTACCATACTCACTGAACAAAATCTCACTCATCACGACAACGTAAACGTGCTTGGTGAAGCTGTGCTGGAAGAAGTGCTCGTCACACTTATAATTTGTTTATTAGCTGTAAATAATTTGAAGGAGCCCATTGAACATATGTGCAAAGGCTGATGTAATTGAGCACAGCCTTGTAAAGCTTTGTCGTATCTTTTTGTAAACTTCTATGATCTAAACACAGTTAATTAAGGCAAAACAGTTTTGAGCATAGTGTGTAAACTGTCTCATAAGGTACAACTAAACGTTGCATTTACGTTGCGCGGCAGCTGTATTTTCGATGGAGGCGAAAATGTTTGAGGCCCGTGTACTTAGGTTTAGGTGCACGTCAAAGAACCCCAGGTGGTCGAAATTTGCGGAGCCCTCCACTACGGCGTATCGTGATTTTGGGACGTTAAACCCTAGATATTATTAGATGTTGGAAAGACTGTTAATTCCCCTCACTGCCGTGATGTTCGTTTGTAATGTGATTTATAATTTAAAAAAAACTGACCCTACGTTTCGAGACCCGTTTGGTCTCTTAGTTTTTTTTTAAATTAAGAAGACTAATGATTAAATGTGGCTGGAGAGCGTTTTTATTCTTATAATCTTGCCCAGCCAGACAGACTTCTATATATTTACCCTTAAATTTATAATTTCTGATGATTCACATGCAAAGCATGATATGATTATGAGTCATACAGTAGTGGGCAACTCTAGATTGATTCTAACTGACTGGAGTTAAACAAACGCAGTTGTAGCCTTAAAGAAGACAAGACTGCTTGTCGAAACATTTGCTCCAGCGACACCTCTTGTTAACAAATTCTTCATCTCTTCAAGCTTCCGTCTTTCCCCGAACTTCAGACGCAGATCTAAGCACACGAGTGTCTTTGCATTTCGCCCCCAATGAAATGTGACCACCGTGGCTGGGTATAAAACCTGCGTCGTTGAGCTCAGCAGTGCCAGGTAACGTAACTAATGCACGGAGCTAGTGCTCAATTTCAACGCTATTGCGGTGTAGATTGCATGACACAGTAGACAGCTAATACTTGTGGACGATTGTAGGCACACCTTCATGAGATGCCTGGTAAACCATTCACAAATACAGCATTGCAAGCGTGAGGTTCAAGATGACCTGTTGTAGCAGACGTTCACATGTTTCGCCGCACTTGCAGAGTGGACATTCGGGGGTAGTCATCCTGTCGTTGCCCGGCAATCCTGGAAAAACAATGACATCACCAGATATTGATAAGCATTATCAGTGCATATTAAACTTTGCAAAAATAAACATATAAACATAGTGAACAAAAACAGCGGTTTGTTATACATATATGTAAACGTACCTTATAATGCATGTTGTTTCACTCGGGCTAGCTTCTTTACAGGCGTGTCATGTAACAGGTGCCTTGCTCATTGCACACAGCTGTTTCTTTGTCAGACCAGGAGGCTATGGCAGAAAAAAAAAATATTTCTTATTATAGTGCCGGTTCCTTTATCACAATAAAGTGAATGTGCACTCACAATTATGTGAAGCTTTCGTTGCACTAAATGTGTAGTAAAAATAACCTAAACTGACAACAGGAGAAATGAGACCTCTAAACCTGGCTTCTCAAATGCGACTGCGGCAAAATATAACTCGTATCTTTTTTGCACTGATATGCAAGCTAGTTACGAAGATACATGCGAGACGTTGGTGATGCAGTTGCCTTTCTTTATTGCAGCGGCCTGGTTAATGTGAACCGAACGATAAACTCAGCAACTTGCTCCCACTTGAAGCCACGCCGCAAGGATCGCACGTTTTCTCATCGACAGAGTTTGACACGTTGAAAATATTAATATTGCAGTGCGTCGCCTCCGTGTGACACCCACACGGTCATTGGTAAAAAACTGAAGCAGTGGGTTTTTATACTCACCGGTTCGTATATTCTCGGGCTTGAAACGAGTGTTCATCCGGTGAACGCTTCAACGGTCCCTTCGTTCTCCCGAAGTCTGCTGAATGCGTTTCGCGAAAGCATTTCAACGAGTCAAAACAAACAGAACGAAAGCGAGTGTCTCGGCCGGCAGTGGCTGTAAACTTTTACAGCGAAACGAAAGAGCGCGAGACCCATCCGAATGCACCGTGAACCGTTACCTGCCGTTACGTTGCCTCTGCCGCCGTATATTTTGAAATGAAGATAATGATGCCGATAGGCTGCTGACAACTACGAGTCTGTTGGAGCAAAAACTATTACAAAAGATTGATGATGTGGTAACTGGCAAGGCAAGGCCACTTCGTATAAACAGCAATTTGTTTATTGAAGTGTAACAGTAAGCAAACAACTAAACTTCCTTATTTCAAGAATATTTTAATTTGAAGTTTGGGCCCGACGGGGGCGCCCCTACATAAAAAGTCAAATAGCGCGAATGGCGGCCACCACAACGTCGCCATGTTATCCTAACGCAGGGGTTAGTAGATCCACTCCCTGTGTTTGAAGCTGGAACTCGCCGCGGTCGATTTTTTCGCCCTCTGTGGCGATCGCTGGAACTTGCGACTTTCCGGGGCCTGTTAATACTGTGTATAACGTAGAAAAAGGAGCCCTTAAAATTAACACTTTTTTCCTTCATTAATAGCCGCTAGGTTGTCTTATAAAGAAGCATATCCTTCTGTGTCTTACACAGTTGCAAATTTAAGTAGCACAGTTGTCAAGTTTCACGACTAACTCATTATAACGTTCACGTCCTCCCTTTTTCACGCTTTGGTTTATCGACCTCTCATTGTTTCGTCTACCACTGTACCACACTAGTCTATTTGGTGCTATGTCGTGCGTGTTTGTCATGGGTGACACAGGCAGCGTCGAGAAAACCAGTCCATAGAACATGCAACTACTGCCGTAAACGGACAGCAACCTGGCTGCCGGCTGACAACTAATGATCAATTTACCGAAGGCGTATCATGGTAGTCGCAGCCACCTATTAGCATTTATATAGGCAAAAGAGGTGACTGATAAGCCAGGAGCGAGAAAGCAGTTCGTGGTGTTATCGCGATTCGTCACTTAAATGCTGCAGTATTACATTTAGGTATACTAGAAAAACGCTTCTGAACGGTCAGCTTTTTCTAGGCATGATGGTACACATTGCATAGAATTACTGATAGAAACAGTAGAAATTGTGGAGGATGGCTGCTCAAAAGAGTTTGAATTAGCAGTCATTCTATATGCTGCCGTTGGAGCTCTACAAAAGTGTTATTCAGTGGTGCTAATCCTGGCAAGAATTGTCATTTCTTGCGTCTTTCTTAAAAAAAAAGCTCTTTCGGAGAACGTACTCCTTCAGACTTCAAGGCTGTACCTTTTAACTGATGCTCACAGACTAAAATCAGATCGTCCAGGTTCGAGAGCGCTACACTGTGGCACTTGGCACAGCGCTCACTGCACCATGGGCAGCAATGAAGGACCGAGCGATGACCAGTCTCTAATAAGCGGCCAGGAGGAGCCGTTGCCAGGCGTTGGCGAGTCCAAGCGCAGCGACGCTGACAACGACCAGCCTGCGAGGCAGGATGACGACATTGGGGCCGCTGGTGAGCCGGGCGCGTCACCTTCGACGTCAGCCGACACCCACGATCTAGAAGTTGCCGGTGTGTCGACGTCCACCTGGTGGGACCCTAGCACGGTCGACGACTCGATGCAGGTTTGTGTTTACGCGGACTGCTTCCTCATGCACAAGTCTGCATCGGCAATCTACCCAGACAAACTACGCGAAGAAAACGTTGACGATTACTTTTAACGCGGTAGCGTTAGAGAGCTCGTGTCGCAGAAATTCCGCTGTCGGCGTCGGCACCGTTGGTTGTGAGCGGAAAATCATCCGTGAGCGAAAAATCGAGAAAGTAGCAAATAAAATAAACGATAAAATCTTCGGCCCCAATGAGGATCGAACCCGGGCCGTTCGCGTGGCAAGCAGGTGTCTTACCACAAAGCCACGATGTTGCTTGCAGCTGCTTCGGACAAAAACACTACATAAATGTCATGTAGTGAAAGGAGTGTCGACGCATTTTGTTCGGCAGGTGTCACGACGAAAACGAGCCCATACGGTAGGCGCATTCGCGAGGCAATCAAACTACGTCGAAAAACGCCGGGATAGTGCAGCCATCGCCGCTAAATACACACACGAACTTTCAAACAGCTCTAAAAATGGACAACTATGTCCATCTAGAGGAAAACATATCAAGCCAACGCAGCAAACGCTAGATAATGTGCTGCCATCTGTGAGGCATTGTGAGAAATATGTCTCGACTTTTCATTGCATCCGAGAGGGCCGGCGCGCGGCGTATATCTTGGAGGCCATGCGACTCTTGCTTTAGATCGAAAGCAAGGAGGTTAAAAAAATTGCTGGAGTGGCGATTATTGCGCAATAGTGAAGCCGTGCCCACCAAAAGATGGCGGCTGCACCCGCCATCTTTCTAGGGGCACGATAAACCATCAGCGTTTGGCGAAGGAAAGCGAACGTTTTCCACGCACGCCAGAGAAGTTTAATTATGGTAACTTTTATGGGTCAGATACTGCTGTAAGTGTGTCTTTGTGTTACTAGTTTTCGTAAGTAAGCTTCAAAGTCATGGCAAATTTATTGGACATCAATCGTCAATACTGCACTCGACGGGTTACTTTTGTCGGCAACAAGGATCTTTTATTTTATAATTGACGTAGCATTTACAATAACAGATCAAAGCCATTTGATCTCTAAGTAGGCACCACCAGAAAAGAGCATGTTTGCGAACTCTTTGGTGGGCAAAAGCTGGCTTCACTTTCAATGGCAAGGCGTTTCGAGAGCTTCCACTCCAGAATTTTGTTTTAAACCTCCTTGATCGAAAGCCTCTAAAATTCGCGCGCGCGCGTGCGTGTGTGTGTGTAACAATACACATTAATAAGTATGCACTTAGTGGTTGAAGTGCGCACTAGGGGCCGGATTTCGCTATCGCGTTCAACTCTTAAAGGCGAAGCTTAAGGGTCCCCCAATTTTTATTTTTCAAAGTCTAACCCACAAGCGATTAAAAATTCTGCGCTCTGTGTCTGTGAGCTTGCGAACGAGCCTACAACTGCTTAAGAACTTAGCTGCGCTACCTAATAGCCCTTTATTCGGTCTTGACAGTTACTGCTGTAACCCGCTGTGGTGTTCAAGTGGTTATGGTGCTCGACTGCTGAACCGAAGGTCGTGGGATCGAATCCCTGCCGCGGCGGCCGCATTTTCAATTTAGGCAAGAATACGTGAGGGCTGTGTACTTATATTTAGGTGCACGTCAAGGAACGCCAGGAGGTCAAAATTTCCGGAGCCCTACACAGCGGCATCACTCATAATAGGCACTTTTAGCTGGGCATTGACGATCCGCTCCGGTCAGACCGGTGAATGCAGAAGAACGCGTAGAAGGAACTGTAGTGCGCGTGACTCGGTTAACACACAAGCATGTTGAAAGAACTGCAGTGCGCAAAACACGCTAGTCAAAGACACGATATCTATGCAGTTCCCTGCACTCTCTCGGGACGCTACATCTGCGAAGGGCTGAGCGTAAGCGACGCTCAGCTAAAAGAGCGTAATCAGATCGTGGCTTTTGGACGCTAACCCCCAGTAATTATTATTACAGTTACCGCTGTTTGCAACACACCTGCTCCCCTGTCGGATATTTGCTGAGAAGCTACAAAGGGCACTTCGAAATTCCGCCACAATGTTTCACTTAACATTATGTCGCGTCTGATTGATTATGTCGCGTCTGATTGTCCCGCACTGCTCATATATTCTCTCTTGTCTCAAAACGCCGCCATTAGACAGTACCCGACATTGAAAATATGGCTCAATCGGACAATGTCCATATCGGCCCTCCTGAAAGCGCTTGGAAGATAGTGCGAAACCAGTTCGCTAAGCGAGTTCTGTATCCGAGCTCGCAGCATGAAAATTGCAGTTGTCTATTGTATATGGTCGGCCATCGTCGCAACGTAATTTTGGTACGCCAATCACTTTGATGGCAAACTGTGTTAAAATGTCGGCGGTGAACTTCAGATAAAAATGAGGCTTGTCCTCTATTTCGCTGACCTGGTGTCACGTTGAATATCTTAGCGACACAAAAAGCCAGTCCGTCCGGGTCTTGCAGTGGTTATGGTGCTTGGCTGCTGACCCGAAAGTCGCGGGTTCGATCCTGGCCACGACGGTCGCATTTCGATGGAAGCCAAATTCTAGGGGTTCGTGTACTGTGCGATGTCAGCGCACGTTAACTCTTTCGTGACCACGCCTTTAGAGCGTGGGTAACCGGTGACACGAACACGCCGAACGAGAATTATCAACTAGTTGCACCGTCTAGCGCATTCTGTAAGCATTAATGTTTCGCTTCCTGCATAGTTCGTTTTTTTCCCGAGCGGCAGCGATTTTTATAGCGACTCAACGATAGCGGTCCGCATGGTTTGTTCGCAAAAATACCAGACGAAATGGTGGCGATGCCCTCTCAGATATGTTGTTCCTTGAAAAATTCTGTTGCGTCCGCAAGCGGTTTTTCCGCTGTTTCTACCAGAAGTGACTCCGAGGATTATGTCAAGTCATCGAAATATAGTTCGGATGATAAAAATTCGGCAGATCCCACGTATCGTGGGAGTCTATGTTATGCGAAGCATGCGGCGGGTAGGTCACTGCGCCGTATTTTTTTTTTTTTTACTGAGCGACACGTTACAAAATGACGCTAAAGATTCGTATATATTTTATATGCACACATATATATGTTGAAGAGCGGCATATGTGTTATATAACCAGTCGTTTACGGTTGGGTAACGCTGCCAATGGCAACGTAGGTATTACCTACACCAGAAGCGGTAAGCTGATATGTAGTGCTTATACGTGTCCCGAGAACGCACGCACGTTTCACGAACCCGTGCGCATGTGTGCAAGAAGTTTTTGCTAGTTCTTAAACAAGGTCATCATCACCGTGATCAGTGAGCACCAGCAGCTGGTCGTGACTTGTTATAGGATACGGTCCTGATCGTGGTGACGAAGGGTCCATCTGTAGTGAAGTATGTGGTATAGTAGAGCTGTTGGAAGTCGTGGAGGCCTCGGTCATTTCGTCGACAAATTGTCTGTCGACAGAGCCGGCGACATGTCGGAACCTGAAGCCACCCTTCGCGTTGGTGAGGCATAGGCCGTCGAGGCTGCAATATGCCTGGATAGTGCTACGTAGACCAACATCAGTGGATCCTGTTTGTGATATTCGCAGACTACCTGGGCCTATGTGGCCTACGTAGCCTAGTCTACAAAGCGACTGTCAATCAATCTGGCATCATTCTCTGTCAGCATGAGGCCGTCGACCAGCCTCGTAAGAAATGAAGAGGACACTGAGTCGTTCTGGTGGACGAAGTGCACTTTACGGTGCGGTGATGTGGGTATCATATGTAACTTTCGTTAATGTATTCCTCCGGGGTCGAGCAATGCTTCAATATAGCTTGCTCAATCATAGGAAAACAAACGTAATGTTTATTAGACTGCTACAAAAGCGGAGCCAACTCTGGAACTACAGACGTTAATCTGATATGACGCCTGTATCGTAGGAGCACACACCGTAGGAGTATCATGTAGTGTTTATTGCTTTCTTGTAAAATTAGACAGCCAGCACCACAACCACAATGGACGTTGCACCGATATTACTCCTGCGTAGGCTGTTTTTCCAAACAAGTTTATAGACTTGGCGTGGCTCAATGGTAGAATGCCTGATTGCCACACAGAATGCTTGGGTTCGATTCCTGCTGGGATCACAATTTTCATTCTTTCCATTCGTTGAGTCAACGCTGCCGATGTTGGTTTTCCTTAACGCTGTAGCATTTAAGTTAGCAATGTCTGTTCTCACCGTTCCTGGGTAGATATAAACTGTCAATCACCTGTGGCGCATACCCGTACACCGCGGCCCGTGGTAAACGGGTATGTGCCACACATGTCTGGTGGAAAGGGCTTGACGACGTACGCGACAGGATTTTAACGTTATTCATGTCGTGACCCGGCAAACATATTTGTCAAATCCTCTTACCCTCCCATGCAAATTTTGGTCTACACCAAGTTAAGGAGGCGATCATGAGAGCACCCAGACGTAGGCGGCTAGATAGATAGATAGATAGATAGATAGATAGATAGATAGATAGATAGATACGTAGATAGAACCGCTCAAAGTGCCAGAGGTTCGCTAAGAAATGCTTCGCATTTAAAAGACCGTAGAATGAGCCCGGATCGCAGTCAGGTGTTGATAAGGACGTTACGCTTTCTGGTACATAGATTATTATTCTGACTGAAATGTCGTGAGGATGATCGCATTATGGCGTTTATTTGTAGTGTCTCAACAGTATATGATAATAATTTGCTGGCATAACCTTCAACCAGTCAAGGGTAATGTTCAGTCCAAGAAGGCTGCCCGGCCGTGACCTCAGAGTAGTGTTGTGCAGTGAAGTGATATGTGTCACAAGTAAAATCGGTGTTTCGGGCATCATATTCACAGCGCAGGTAATAAACAGGATATCTGTTAACAAAAAAATGACGCCATATCCACGAAGTGAATGATGATTGAGGAGCTCGCTCGGAGATAATCGGGTAAACCGCGAATGCTCGGTACAATTCCTCTACTGTCATATAAAGACGTGACACGTTGTCATAGTAGCGATTGTGGTCAGGTTGTTGTCGAACTACAAGCGGTCGCAGACCTTGCAGCTGTGGCTTAACGTGTGGTCGATGAAATCGCGCTTGAAGCACGCGTCAGCGCCACCAACTTCAAGTAGCGACCGCTTTCGGCGCTTGGCCGCTGCATCCCGCGCCCGTACCTCTTCGAGGTTCTCTTGCTGCCGCTTCCTCGCTGTTTCGGCTTCACGAGCTTGTATCTCGGGGTCCGCACGACGCTGACGTTTCTCTGCAGCCACGCGAGCGCTCACCGCAGAGTCTTGGTGGCGAGCCCGCCCTGCTGCTGCCTTGCGAGCCTTCTGCTTTGCCGCCTTTGTTTCTTCGTTCATGTTATTAGTATCGAAGCGCACTGCCGGAGTGAAGCTAGCGCCAAATGCTACAGCTAGCTATGCTATAAGTGGTTTTGCCTGCGTTATTATCATCATCAAGGCTCTCGAAGAACAAGAGGAAGAAGACTTCTTTTTCGCGCTAGCTGTGCCTGTAGTGGTCGCCTCTGGAACTAAGGTTACACCTACGGAGTGGGACTTTGCCCCAGCTCACGGTGTAAGATATATACTCTGCCCCAGCTTAAGAACCTGGCGAGCCAGCTCTGAAATGAGTGTGCGTGGTTGCGAATCCTATAGAAGCAGTCTTATGTCAAGCATGATGGTTCTTGGGAAATGGTCACGGCCGCAGAGATATGGTAAATTTGATTTGCCTGCTGAGCTATATGGGCATCGGCGATTTTCCACGAGTACACCTCCCCCCAAAAAAAGTACATTCAGAGCAAGTTCTACCGATTGACGAAGCGGAGAAAATACAAAAAGTGCTAAGAGGACAAGAAGCTTGACGACTCGACAAGTGCCCCTCGTAACGCCTGTTTTACCCAAGCCCCCCAAGCTTGGAAAAAAAAATGTTTTTAGATCGTAGGGCTTTCAGACATGTTTCCACCAATTTCGATAATGTCACACATTGAAATGTCAACAATTTTTTGTAGCTTACAAGTTAGAATATTTTTATTGTATACGGTGAAGCCGTGCTTTAGGATGGTTTGATGCCGTGTTCAGTGCTACATTTTCGTATCTGATTTTTTTTTCGGCGCCTATGTTTAGCATAATTTGCTAAAATATGTATGGCTCAATAGCAAATTTATTCTTGCTCATAATTATGTTTATTGTATTGCTGTGTTTGAAAAATTTGTAGAGTGAAAAATACAACCGTGTATGTTCATCGAATAATGCAGTTTTCACCGATCAGACAAAAAATGTATCTCATACGCTTTTTGGGCTAGATCATTCAAGCTTTCGTCTAATATAAAAAACTGTTGAGCAAATATTTTGTCTAATTCAGAATATTTTTGGCTATTTTTCCTTTCATGCTCGGGGCATAACATTAAAAATGTTCTATGCAATCTTCAACCAATGTAGTTTTTCAAAATATTCTTGCTTCTAATACCTTAATATTCGTTTTTCCAAGCAAGACCATGAAAAAGTACAGTCACTTAGCTTGATATTGACATATAAGATTACACTGTATCTATCATATTCCTCATATTAAAAATAATTACTGAAAGATGCATAATGTTGCAATTTTCCCACGGTCACTAAAGAGTGTTAAAGAACAGCAGGTGGTCGACATTTGCGAAGCTCTCCACTACGCCATGCCTCATAATCATATCGTGGTTTTTGCACCTAAGACCTCAGATATTATTTACATGGAAGAAACCACGCGCAGGTTCTGGCAGTTTTAGCGGTTATGTGAGAGCGTCATATTGCTGGCGAGAAAGAAGGGAGGTAGTTCTAGAACAGCAAAAAAAAAAAAAAGTAGACATTGTTTCTGCTCCAGCTTATGTAATAACAGTTTTTGTGTGCGTTTATTACTGTTATGTACGAGTATATGTATTCATTCTAAAAAGGGACAGGGCGTGCAAACACGGACACAAGAAAGAGATCAGGACACCACAAACGCCGACTAACAACTGAAGAGACGCACAACGGCTGAAAAGAAAGAAGGCACGAAAACTTATCTGCGTACCAACTAGCTCAGCTCTCTGTTATTCTGAGTATATGTACTCGCGGACAACTTCTTCAAGGCGCTGAAGCGAAGGCTACACAGTAGTGATGCAGAACTATCGATGGTACTATCGATACTATCGATAGCTTAGTCACTATCGATACTATCGATGGTAAAAAATACTATCGATAGCGCTATCGACAGTAAAAAATTCTATGGTACTATCGATAGTATAAATGCAACAGCGCGAACTCAATGCAGAATAAATTTGGTTCATCGCGCGCGTGGTGCATAGTGGAGCCGGAGGAGCAGGCTCAAGGGCAAGAAAGTTAACATGTTGTGTTCTTCACCTGAGTACTTTGCTAACACATGATCATAAAGTCAAACTGTTCAGCTGTGGCGGAAAGGAAGGTGTTACATGTGGTTGAACTGTGCGGCTTCAAATTTAAACTGCATTTTATAATTTCAAAATAAAAAAAATATGATCTGGGTTGGTTAATTGTAAGGTGTAAGTGGTTGCTTTTGGATGTAACTTTATTTATGGACAAATTATGACATTTTCACTGCGGAATTTATTTCTTTGGCCAAAAACTGCTCATAAATTAAGCGAAGCTGATAGTAGGTTATCGCAAATATTTTGACAATTTGGCCGGCCTGCAACAGCATCATTATTCACACCACTATCGATAGTAGTGTCACGCGGTTGTGACGGTGAAAAATGCTGCAGCAAGACTGGGAAATACGGAGCTCTTTATTTGGGCGAACCTGTGCCCAGAAAATCAAAGCTCAAAATACGAGCGATAACACGCTGAGCACTGATAGCGGCGAGAACAGTCGTCGGCCATCGAGTAATCTGATCATCGGTGGAACGCGTCGACTTTTATACATCAGTGATCGAACCTTCCAGCTTTATCGCTGGTGCTCGCGTAAGCTCTGGACTATTCGCGTCCGGCGCGTAATCTTAACAAAATTATCTCACACAATCGTGAAGCATCTCCAACATTACGGCGCGGTCTGCGTCAAACGTTGCTAACAGTCTTTGTGGGTGAAACCCGAATACATCAAAACAAAGTAATAAACAGGCATGGCATAGTATCGCTAGTAATATTAACCATGGTACTACCTATTGCACTATCGATGTCGATAGTAGTACTATCGATAGTTTGTCTACACTATCGATAGTTTCAAAAAAACTATCGATGCTATCGATAGTCAATTTACCGATAGTTCTGCATCACTACTACACAGCCAGATTGCGCGAGTGCTACCGCTATTGAATGTAGTCCCACGATTACTCAATGTTTCTATGGGTCAGAAAGAAACATTACTTCATTTTCAACAGAAAAGCTATTCAAAAGAGGACGAAGCGCAAGCCAGTCAGAAATTTATATTTGTTTTACTTTTTATTTGTTTCTGCGCGTCGGCGCTATCGGCGGCGACGGCTCCGAACAGCGTCTTTGTGTTGCCTTACAGTGCAAAACTTTGGCTCCCTTTTCGCGGTAGCCAACGTTTGTGCTATAGTCGAAGCGTGTATACTTCTCCTTTACGCAAAATTTGGAGCCCGCTCCAATCATTGACTTAGGTGTCTGATAGTAACACTCGCACGTCGGCGTTTTGTAATCCCTGGGGTATTCAGCGGCTTAACTGCGTGTTTTCTCGCGCTGTCTAAGAGTATCTCAGAGGTCACGCAGAAGGAAGCGCGCGGTTGAGATCTTCTCCACCAGGGGCCACAACCAACCCAGCTGCTCACAAGAAAACTGTCTGCTCTTTCAATGAAATCATTTAATTGATATTTGTTAATTTGTTATTGTTATGATATTCATTTATCGATATACTTACAGTTGACTGGCCCTTATTGTATGTTAAGTTATGCTCCGATGTCATATCTATCCAATATGTTTTTTAACTTGAACCAGAACCATAGATTTTGCACCACATTTGTTTAATAAAATATTTCTTGAATATGCGCAAAGGCGGAAGTAAGAGCTCCACCGGAAGTGCTTGGAAGTAAGCAGGAGTGTCACACGGTGTTCGTGCCATTAATAAAATTAAATCACTGCATACCAATGGTACAGTTCTTTTAGAAAGCAAGCAAAACCGAGCTATGGCTCGACAAACTTAGTTTAACCGTGTTCAACCGCGGCTATTTTATTTCTAAGCAGGAGGAGGTGGAGCATCTCACGAGTATGACCTTTCTCATAGGGAAGCAAGGTTATTGCAAACAACGCCATGCAACGTTTATGCACGGAGGGCTTTGCTTTTCTCAGTGGAACGAAACGCGCGCCAAATCTGAGTACTTCGCGTGGGACTATATCTGCAGAGGCTTCCGCCCCGTAGCTTTCCAGTCGTTGCCCAAAATAACTGCGCGAGTATAGCGTTCAGTACATTTCTATTTGCGTTCCGGGCTTTAACTTCGCTTCGGCAACACTTAGCGTTTAAATTTTTTTAACACGAAAGAAGTACGTCAGCAAAATTTACGCCATGGCAAAGAAAAAAACTGTACGAAATATTTTCACACGTACACAGGTGAGCCACGAGGTATAACAGCAGTTTTCTGTAACCTGTATTGTAAGTCCTGTGTGTAACACCGTCAGCAGATAAGAGCTATGAAAATCACAGCATATCCACGGAGTGAATGATGATGAGTGGGCGAAGCTGCGGAGGTTCATCGGTAAACCGTGAATCTTCCGTGAATTCTGCCCAGTACATCATCACCGACGTGAGATCGGGCGCGTTTATACTAAAGGTTCGATGACTTATGACGACTTGCAGCTCACTTTAGTTTTACATGTACGCTGTGAATTTTCATTGTTTAGAAAACCATTGCTTTAGAAAAATCTGGCGTCTTTCGTTAAGCAGCTGGCATGTTTTCGTTTTGCTTTAGAAACATCTGGCGTTCTTTCGTTCTGCTTTTACAAAACATCTGGCGTCTTTCGTTGGTTTATTTCATCAATCAACGGCGTTTTGAACAAACTTTTTATTGTTTAATCACGCACAGGAGAAATCTCACCAGGCACTACCTTGGAGGTAAACAATGGCTGCTAATGGGAATGAGAGACAGAAGAAGTCGGCTTTTAGCTAACACTTACACTTCTACTTCTACTAACGTTTCCTACTGGAACATGCCAATGGCTGCTAATGGGGAATGAGAGACAGAAGAATTCGGCTTTTAGTTAACGCGCACGCTGCGAATTTTTTATTGTTCAACAACGCAGAGGAAAAATCTCCCACCGGCACCACCTTGGAGGTCAAAGCGTAAGACTGGTTACGGACTACTACGACTACGACGAGGGACGAACGGGTGCCGCCTTAAGGAGCTTCGCCCCTAAAAGTTCCGTTGACGGGAGTCGAAGCCATGACCTCTCGGTCCGCGACGATGGCTGGCGCGCGTTTAAACCACTGAGCTACCACCACACTTTTTTTTTCTTTATTGACTGAGCTACCGCCACACACATTACGGAGGCTACATGAACGCGCCTTTTATCGTTCACACTTTCCTCTCACGGTTCTCTTGGATTGATGGATGGATACTCTGAGCGTCCCCTTTATAACGGGGCGGTGACATGTGTGCCACCAGGCTCTAAAGAAAAAAAAGCGCGCCGTTGCAACGACCGTCGCATTCGATGCGTTTCCATTACATGTTTAATTTCGTCAACGCTTTAACACACCGTGAGGTGGCAGCTTTAGCTCAAGCCTCGCTCATAGTATCCATCCATATCGAAAAATAGCTCTCCGACGCTCGCCTGGCTGTTGCACCGCGTTCCCCGCTCGCCCTGTGAGAAGTAACGGCCAGGCTAGAGGGAAGACACGACACGCGTAGCGTTTCTCTTCGCATTTCACGACGCTTTGAAGCTTTGCAGGAGTGAATATCGAGTATCAGTGTTTATTATGTGCTTGTCGATGGCATCTTTGCCCGGGATTCACCCCATATGCTTTGTCCACGTATATGTTAAGAACTTCAGCTACCGCAAGGGTTAGATCATGATCATGGGCGTCAGTCGTCAGTACCAACGTTACTAGAACAAACTCAGTTTAAAAGCTCTGCCGGAGAGGCGGTCCGCGTGGCGGTCGTGAGAACTAGTGGCGCTGCAGTCACGTCTAGCTCCCGCGGCTGGCGCTTGTTGTGATCGGCGCCGCCGATGTACGAGCGCATGTGGGTTACAGCGTCGTCTGCGCTTTGTTAGCTCGTCATTTTTGCGACTGTTCTTGACCAGGCTTAGCGTCTTGTACGAAGACACGTGCATGATGTACGAAGCGTAACGAGAGCGAACAGATTTGCAGTGCGGTATGCCGAATTGCTTTGCGCCGGGCTGCAAGAGCGGCTACCGCAACGAGGACTCCGCTTCACGACACTTCTTCAGACCTGCAAAAGACCCTACGCTATTCAAGCTTTACATCGCAAAGATAGAAAGCTTACTGCGAATTGCAATGTCTGTGACGTTCATTTTGAGAGTGACGACATTGTAAAGCACTATCGTTGTGTCGTTGCGGGACAACAAGTTTTGATCCCACGTGGAAAGTGGGAACTCGCGCCAGGTGCCGTGCCGCGCTTGTTCCCAGCACTTCCACCCCACATTTCAAAGCCAAAATGTTCGGGGTTTAGGCGCAATCCCCCCCCTCCCCCAAACGCACGGCGTCCCGCTAAAGCCCCGTGCCCAATTTCGAGGAGCCGCCAGAATAAGAACAGCAAAACGAAAGGCAGGCGATTACCTATATACGCTACCGAGACTGAGAGTAGCATCACACTAACATTCGATCAGTTGTCAGCTGTCGCTATGCCTTCAAAGCAGTGGATTTTCGAGAGGTTTTACGACGAGGTATTGAACAAGATGTGCGGAATATTTTACACTCGCCGGCTCGGGAACGGGCTGCTCAGCGCAAAAATTTGACACGGTACACATAGAAAAGACGAGGACCAGCGCTGGTCCTCGTCTTTTCTATGTGTACCGTGTCAAATTTTTTGCGCTGAGCAGTTTAATAATGGAATACCAACTAGCCCAATCCCACACTTTGCTTCGGGAATGGAGACTTACTTGTGCAAAAGATAATTGTAGTTGACGAGCAGTTTAACTGCGTAGTGAACGGCTACAGCACGAAACGCAAATGGTTGTCGTACAGTGTAAAGTGCAGCGGGCATGGAACATCTGCTCGGTGAAGTTGAAAAACTGAAGTTGAATACTGACGAGTCTTCTAGCGACAGAGTACGCGCGAATAACTGCTCGGTGCTCCCATCACGGCCGATCTGTTCGAATTGTTTAAGGCACCGTAGAAGGATGCGACGTAGAAGGATGAGACACCGAAAATACAACTATCCACTGAAAAAAGTGCTCAGAGACGACATCTATTCGATGTAATCGCACACTGAGATTTCATTTACCGAGTTCTCGTAAAATTTTCCGATTTTGGGTCAGTATCTCTTTAACCGTCGCGAAAACGTGTCTTGTAAACATTGCAAAGCATTGGTGATGTCTTTCGAGAAAGTCTTTTTCAATAAATTGTAGAAACATGAGTACTGTTTTTTCTAGAACGTTTTTGTATTTCTAGTAAGTACGCTTCCTTGTACACTATAAAGACTTTTACAAACGCGTTGGGTTGTTCTTGGTCTAGATAAGACGGCAGCGGCTAAAATTGTGGTGGTAGTTATAAAAAATACTCTGAAAACCCTCATTCGTTAGAAACTCCTATGCTTGGAAGTTAAGCGCAATGTAGACAGCTCAAGTATTGTCACAGGGTCGTGACGTCGACGAAGGCAGCAGTCAGCAGGTCCGAGATGAAACTCTTTATTTGGCCGAACTTGTGGCCGGGAAACAAAGTCAAACTACAGGAATACACTGATAGCGGCGAACAGAGCGTCGACCGTCGATCAACTGACAAGCGGTCAAGCGCGTCGGCTTTTATACAGGCGCTATCTAATTTTCAAGCGATATTGCTGGTGGCGGCGTTATCTCTCGACAGAGCTGGAACATTCGCGTGCAGCACGCAATCTTACCAAAACGATCTATTACAATCGTGAAGCTTCTCGAACACTGCTTCGCGGACAGCGTCGAGCGTTGATAACCGTCCTTGCTGGTCAAACCCGAATACATCAAAATAAAACAAGAAGTGGGCGTGGCAATATAGACCGAACATCGATTCTTTGCCAATCAATGAACAACGCACGCGGGCCAATGCATACATACGGCCTTATGTATATCCACCTAAGTATCCACCTAACTAGTATAATAAGAAAGTTGCTGCGCAGTTGCCGCGAGCAACTGCGCGGCGGACCGCAGCGTTATGCCGTGGCAGCAGACGACGCGCCGATAGTGGCGCAAGACGGAACTGCAGCGCCGCTAGTTCTCGCGACCGCCGTTCGGACCACCCTCCTCCGCTGGCGGAGATACGGAGCTTTGAAACTGAGTTTGTTCTAGTAACGTTGGTCAGTACGGACATGTGCCACTAGGCATCAACGTGAGTGAGATATTTGCGTCCACATTAAGCGGTGCTATATTTGCCAAACAACAGTAGACACTGTACGAGCTCTCATATACCAATGCATTATAAACAATAAACTACTTCTATGATGACACGTTTCACTTTCGTGCTACACCGATTCCCATGGGGAGGGATCAGCCATCATTTTTCCCTTTCTTGACAAGCGCAAGCGAGAGAGGTCAATCAACAACAACAAAATCCGGCTGACTGCATCGTATCATAATCAAACACTTTTATAATAGGGTTGGTATGGTTTGCGTTGCTTGGTCGCGTGCGCTATTTTGGAAGTTTAAGGCGTGTGTCCAAGAGAATAGAGTTTGACGCAGGCGCAGTAGAAGTAGTGTCAAATGCTAGCCAGAAGCTATGGGTATCCCATTTTAAAATGCCTATTATCTAGAACATGGCTAACACGTATTGCTAGCGTGCTTTAGAGGGCGATCCGAAGCGTCCAGTTTTAAACTAGAAGCATTTCTTTCCAAATAAAAGGTACTTTTACCCTATCTATCTATCTATCTATCTATCTATCTATCTATCTATCTATCTATCTATCTATCTATCTATCTATCTATCTATCTATCTATCTATCTATCTATCTATCTATCTATCTATCTATCTATCTATCTATCTATCTGTCTGTCTGTCTGTCTGTCTGTCTGTCTGTCTGTCTGTCTGTCTGTCTGTCTGTCTGTCTGTCTGTCTGTCTGTCTGTCTGTCTGTCTGTCTGTCTGTCTGTCTGTCTGTAATCTCCTCTTGTAGATCTAAATGGATCTTCGCCTCTTTGCATTGTTTTTTCTTGTGGGTGCCAAGTCCACGTTACGTCTAAAGTGCTCTTCTGGTTTCACGCAGACGGCTGAGTTGGAAACGACACGCTGATTCGGCAACGAGAGGCTTATAACGTGGTTTAGTTGCTGCCCTGAAATAACAGTTGTGGGTTGATTTGCGTACGACGCTTCCTGTGAAACATGTAGGTACCGAACTACGACCATGACGTAACAACTTCTTCTGTGCCGCATCTCTACCAGGAGTCGCATGACTTCAGAAATTCTAGGTTTGTCATTTCTCAGGTGTTCGCACGTTGCGTGGTTTGACCATTTCCTAACTCTGCATGGTTGCCATATATTCGCATCGTCATGCTACGTTAATTTGACGCTGTCGTCCAGTCCTCAGTCGATTTTACTTCAACGCATTGGAGTGAACACCACTCTCAGGCGGGCCAACGACTTCAGGACGAACAATTTCTATATATTTTTTTCGTGGTTCTAGAATGTGACCGGAAGCCGGTGTCGCACTCTCTCGTTATTCAGGGTGAGGTTCTTGCCCCGGCAGTCTTGATGCCTTAGGTAATATTCGAGGGTTCGTTGGTCCGCTTCCAGCTCATGATAAGATAGCGGGCTAAATGACGCAGGCTGGCAAAAAAAAAGAGGGGGGGGGGTCACACTCGCCTTCATGATTGAGAGCAGCGCTGGATTACACTCCCAGGATAACGCAAACGTAAATACCCAATAAAATTGGCGGGAAAACAACCGTCGTAGCTCGATTTGTAGAGCATCGGGCGCGTTATTTGAAGGTTGTAGGGTCTTTCCCTACCAGCGGCAAGTTTACTTTAGTCCGCTTTAATTCATTCCTACTTATGCGATAATTACTCAGATACAGTTAAAATATACAACTAATGTCCTCTATACATTCCTTAGCTTCATTGTCAGTTAGACTCACTAGCTTGTGTCTAGCAAAAAAAAACGAGCGCTCCATCAGACCCCACCTTTCGGTGACTCATATTCTGCAGTGTTTATGAAGCAAGAGTGGAAATATTTTTTAAAGGGCTGCCATGTCATTAGGGGCCTGATGGACTTTCTGTGGCAGAGAAAATAGCCCCGAATAATACATTATGGGCTTATTCGTGTAAACGTATTACTTTAGGTCTTTTTATACGGCTAGCGTTGCTTCTGCGTAGTCTTTAGATAAAATGGCACTTCTTTAGGACTAGTCAGCTCGGCTTTTTCTTACCATCAGCACTAAAGTTCTCTTACTCCATTTCAAAAAGAAAAGAAAAACTGGCCACTTTGTCTAAATTGCCAAGTCATGCCTTCCCTGTTAAACCGTAATTTCTCCTTTACGATATTAACTGACAGATTCGTTATTGGTCCATTTTCGCGACCTCGTCGTACGCATAAGCTTTTATAAACAATACATTATTGACTTGTGTCTTTCAAAGGCACTGTAATATGCACAGTAACTGAAGTTATATGGTTTCTTAAAGGTCGCAGTTGTATACTGCCACCGCACATCAAAACAATGCGATTTCTTTCAGCCTCCACGCAGTTCACTGATGCGTAAGAGGTTGTTGAAACGCTAACTTTTGACAACACATTGCACGATTTACGTGACATCTCTTGCAAGTGCTCGATCGCACGACAGTGTTTTATTTCTTAAAACTGTGTAATTACGATAGCGTCATTGCGCCCGCGACCTAAGCCATACACATAGTCTGTGTATTCTTTTTAAACTGCCATAGAAAGCCTTTTTTCTTCGTGCTTTTGATTGTTATTAGCAGGCCAAATAAGATGCATTGTTATTCACTAACACGTTCTTGTAAGCATTGTTACAGCTTTTTACTTCTAATGTCTACTCTTAGCTATCATTATAGGTGAAGTTCGCACATCCTAATGACGGCTTCAAGACTTTTGTTCCGTTTCCAGTGCGCTGGCCATTTCCGGTAGGCTGGCATTCACTGGAATAAACAGAATGCCTGTTATTTATGAGGGCACCCTTGAAAAAGGCACTCACGCTTGTTTTCTGCTCTCTTCAGACAGTCAAGATACCGGAGTTCAGGCATCGGCCAAACTGCAATTGTCGACGAGGCAGAGGAGCGGAGCCGGAACTCGGGCCAAGCAACGAAAGCAGTGGTTCCCGCATGCGATCACACCCAGGAGCTCAAGCTACCAGTGGTAGCTCGGACATCTATTACTTCCAGGACCTCGAAACTGCTCAAAAATACGGAAAACGTGGTGGGTGAAAACGCATGGCAGCGCTTCGCTGCACTGCCCTCGTTAACGAGCCTCTCACCAGGCACCATTGAAACTTTCGGTTGACCACTGGATGTTGTAAGGCGCTTGAAAAAAAGCTTTACTTCGGCTAAACACAATAAAGTAACACGAAAAGGGTACACACTTTTCGTCACCTATGCAAGCGACATATTCAGTGTATTTCGACACAAATCACTGGGAGGTCAACCAGTCTATCACCACACACGTCCTTGTAAACGTCCCGCAGGGGGCCACTGTCGGTGTTGCACGTCAAGGCGTTACGATCGTTCGGCGCGTCGGACGTCTACACTGAATACACTGAATATATCACTTGCATAGGTGACGAAACGTCTGTACCATTGTGTGGTTAATTTGTTGTCTTAAACTTCAGTAAACAACCTTTATTGAAACATTCACGTCGCTATTGGAACGTTTTCGCGTTGTAATGAACATCCGGGGAGCGTTCTACGGAAATGATTTTTTGGAACCTTTATTATACGACATAAAAAATTAAGCTTTTCAATTACTATGCCATAAGGAGAGTTACTTCAACGTCAAGACGGAACATGTCCTACTTTGGCTCGGGTGGCATCCTGAAGCGGCGTAGCTGTCTTGCATTCTCTCAAGCGCCGGAGAAAAGAAAGCAGGTCACGTGACGTGCAGAGCCCCACCACATTTTATTTCCCTGTTTTCCTTCTTGGCGCACTAGCAGTGGCGAAATTGGAGGGAAAATCGAAGTCAAGTGCGATGTAGCTAATGCCCGTCCTGTCTGTGTCCTCTCTTGTGTCTGCGTCTTTTCTTTTTTTGTGTGCGTTACCGAAATGAATTCCGGTGTTCAGCGATGTTCCAAGGCAGGTCTGGTCGCACTTGCGCAGACGTGACTGCAGGCCCGCTGCGGAATTCCAGGTAGAAAGTGTAACGTAGGCACGCGTGCATGTTCTATTCCAAGTACGATGAGCGGAGAATTGCTAATGAATGAGTACACCGACCAAAAACACAGGTACTGACATGAAAGGCGCCCAACTTGCCGATGACTCCATTCTCCATCCTTCAAATGTCACACCAGCTGTCCCTATTATCCGAGCTTCTAGGATATCTTCCCTTCGCTCTCTCTCAAATTGCCGCTCGCGCAAGAGAAAGGACGCGCGGTAACGTTTAAATTTAGAGCTTCGCGCCCCGCAGGCGTTTCTCAATTTGTAGACGTGGTCACTAGCGAGCAGTATAGTTGCCACGCTTTTTTGTTTACAATACCCAACCCTGATGAGCAGCCGTTTATTTAGTTGCTTAAGTACCGCCGCTGACGTCGTCAGCGTTTTTATAAACATGCGCCCGAATGTCACAACGCGCACTTGAATGGATGCACCACGTCCTGTCTGTTGCTCGTTCTTGTGCGTGTACTGGCTGCTATCTTTGTGAGCAATGCATCACTGACAAGCCTACCACCAAACGTCATTGTAATTCATAGAACTAAAGCAGCCAATAATAATAGAGTGTCACATGTCGACAGGTGAAATGACGAATGCTGGAGCCTCTCGTGCAGAGACTTAAACTGCGAAAGGTACGGGCTCACTAAGGCACACGACAGCTGCTTTCAGTAGAATCCAAGCAACGGCAACTTAAACAGCCAAGCATACGCATTCCCATGGCAAGTTGTCTTCGATCTGGCACATTTTCCACTGGTGCGCCAATATTGTTTTCTTCTAACCTGGGGACCTTTATTATAAATTGATGTCCTAACTCGTGTTTAGGATTTGTCTACAAGGTGAAGTTAACGCTATTTTCTGGTAGTTTCAGCCAGTGCGTTTTTCTTTTGATTTGCTGCATGCATCCGGTTTCTTTGCCAACGTAGAGACAGCGTCCGCCGTCTCTTGAGGGCTGTTCTTGTACTTTCAAAATATCTACCACGTTTAGGCAGGATTTCACAGCTTGCTCAATTATTCATTGTATCACACAAGATGCACTTTCTTACGCAGTGAGGAAGGCTGCTGAACGGGAAGCAAGACGTTCAAGAGAACGCAGATGGTGAGATCTCACTGTTGCCTGCCACTAATCTGCTATAATTTCAGCGAAGCGAAGGTGTAGTTAGTTTAACGGCATTCCTTGTTAGTAACACAAGCTCAACACAAAAAGAAAAAGAAAAAAAAACTCTGTCCCTCTCTCAGTTCGTATATAAGTATGAACAACAAGTTACACATTTAGCAACGATTACGTTTAGCGAACAGACAATTAAGTCAATCAGGCGACAAGAGAAACAGCTATCTTTTTATTTAACTGCATGTAGGAACAAGTGTGTACAACATCCTGTTTTGTAATCGTAATCAAGGTATATGTAAATGAAGTGGAATAAAATCATTTCACATCTAAACCCAGCCCAAAATGCTAAGGTCGACTTGATGTGCTGTGCTCTGGAATTCTAACTGCTCTGATGTCTGTCGTTACATCCATCAATACCAACGTATAGGCGAACTTGTGCTGGAAGCGGTGAAAGTAAACATAACGGATACGGAAAAGTTGGCGTAAATGGCTAAAAACACATTTCCTTTAAAAACATAGTGTTGTATCTGCATGAAAAAATTGGGCCACGTCTTTTACATTGTGTGCTATCGCTGTTACGTTCTGCATGGAAAGTCTAGTGTCCATTTCCTTGAATACAGACCACTTGGGTGACTGATTTCACTAAACTATTACTATTTTTAAAAAAAACTCACAAAAACTGAAAAAAAAACCTGCTGTTGGAGTTGGCGGGTTGCATGTCGACTGTGGTATATGTCTTATGTTTGTGCAATGACAAGCCCGTTGGCGCACGAGATGATGATGCAGGGTTTGGAGATTAGAACTGTTCAGCAAGAGTAGAGCTTAAGATGCAAACTTCGTCCCAAAGTCACATAACAAGATATCTAATGTCAGCTTTTTCTTCATTCCCCTGGACCTTGCTTTCAAACTTAGTAGGTTGCGAGAACGGCGATGACGGCTGGCAGCACGACGCGGGCAGTAATGACACGTAGTAAAATTGATCTCTTTCAATAAGCTTCAATTTGATACCAATGTTTCCGTTTTGCTGTCGTCCAAACTCGCTTTGCATGCAGTGTAAATTGCAAACGAGCTCATATCTTCTGCCAATATGGCATCATGCAGACGGGTGCGATTTCTGGCATAATTTACACTGCAACATAGTTTCGTATTCAGAGCAGTGTTCATTATTTAAATATTTCACAATGGCGTACCAAAAGAATTTAGCTATATCATTCCCTGTTTATTTCCATACAACAAACAATGTTGAATCTTTGCAGAAAGCATGCCTACAAACAAGGCACCTTTGCTAAGGCCTGTAGAAATGCAAAATTTTTTTATGCGGGTTGGGGAAAAGCTGGCTTTGAATGTTGGGAGCCTTCGCTGGGCCCTGAGGGCCAGCGGATGTGATGCAGCGTTTGGTGAAGCTGAGTTTGTGGCGGGAAATGTACCTGCTGGTGATGTCATTTGATGTCATTTTATGACGTCACCATATAACGTGGTAGTGATATCACAATGACGACGTCATGCTGAGGTCGCAATATTTTGCGACCTGTGGCGTCGTGATGACGTCATAGGTTGACATAATCACATTTTTTCATCTCCCATGTTGACGCCGCCGATGCCGCCCACGCCGACGGTCACTTTTCGCATTTCATGAAGCATATAGGCCTTAATAATGCAGCTCAACATGCGACATACCACGGTGTCTCATTGCTCAAAAATCGACTAATGCTAACTTCCCAGCATATATGAATAAGTGAATGATGAATGAAGAAGCGATGTGTGGGTGAGGACTAAGGAAAGGAGGAGGAGAGAAGGTGAAGCATAGCATAGCAACCTATAGAATAGCAAAGCAAAGGTTGGGAAAGGGAAGTGAGAGTAGGAAGAGAGAAGGACTACGGGAGGAGGTGAAGCATAGCATGGTAATATATGGAATAGTATAGCAAGTGTTGGGAAAGGGAAGTGAGTGTTCGGAGGAGCGACAGGAGTAGAGGAAGGCCACTAGCTCTACTGTTTCCTCAGTCTGTGTGCCAATAGTGCGTAGCTGCTCTAATTTTTTAAGGTGATAGTAATGATAACGACACTACGAGTGAAAATGCATACGTACAGCAGAGAAATATAAATACGCATATATAGGGACGTCAAAAATGTGCCGTTGGCGCCATATGAGCTCTAGAGATCTGGAATCGAAGCCCTACGCTCCAGCAACTTCCTTGTAGTTATGTGCCTCATCGCATGGAAGCGAACGCCGTATTGGAATGCCTCACGTTCAAGCAAGCGCTTTCAGACACTTGCCTCGCTTTCACAATGCTTGCGGAGTGTCGTGCAGACGCCGTTATGCTATCAAGGCGATGGAGTGGGCTAGTTGGTACATGTCGAATTGGATAAAAGCCAGCGGGAAACAAGAAACAGAGAAAGAACATGATGGGACAGGCTGGCATACCGTTATGCTATTCGCACTGACAGTGATAACTGGCCTCGATGAATTTATGCCACATTTTCTTGTCCTTATTCAGGGGCTCGAGGATCCCGCGGCTGACGCCCGGCGACATTGAGGAACGCCCACGCCGGTCGGCAGCGGAGCGCATGCGTAGCGTGGAGGCATCTCTCACCGAAGCGCGGGAAGTGCTGTATGAACTTCTGCGCGAAATTATGGCCGAGGCGCAAGAGGCTACGGGCGTCTCATCGCTGGACGGCATCGTCATTGAGGACGAGTTGCCTGGACCACCTCTCTCGCAGTCGACGTCGACAGGTGACGCCAACTCAAATGTCCTGCAGTTTGAGGTAAGCGTGCACCCCAAGTTGGAATTTCCAAGTTTCCAATACACAAACGTGAATATATAGTTATCACAGTGCTGTGCTTACAGCTTAATGTATACTGTGAAGCGAAATATCACATCAGAACAGACACACTTATGCTTTACCTACACCAGCTCGCCAATCAGGCAAACCCATTCCTTTGGTCAGAGCAGAAATTCAGAAGTGGTAAACTTGTTTCGCAGCAATCTCTAATTAGGCATTGTAGCGCAGTGCATGATATATCAATTAATGGGATTTTGCCTCAACTCTGTTTATCTCTATAGCTAAGTTCATTAATCATACATTTGCGCTCTTCAACCTATCCCGATCTTGGGCTCTCTACACGCCAGAGTGAACGATGTGGTGCATTCGCATGGATAGTTGACATTCAGGATAGAAGAGTCCAATCTACACCTGTGTTGTTGTTTTTTTCAATAATTATAATCCAGGGTTTTGTGTGGTAGTGTCCGGCTGGTGCGGCATCTGGCGCATAAGGGTTAACATGTGTCATGTGCACGATTGCTCTGTGTGGCTGCTTTGCACACTAACAAAACTTTTCTATACTTTCTAGAAGATAAGCGCGCGATCCTAGTACAGCAATTGCCGGCATATGTGCATGAGTATAGACCAGCCTAAAACTACATGTGCTTCCTCCCTCACCTCTTTTGCTTAGTAGTCGTATCCGTAATAGCACTTGCTGCCCCCACGAAGCCAAGTCGTCTTATCGAAACGTTCGCTTCAGTGACATTCCTTACATTACATTAAGCGCAGTTACATTAAGTATGGATCATTACCAACTAGCCCAACTTACCACTCTTCTGACATTCCTTGTTCAACGAATTGACAACATCAGGCGTCTATCTTCCCCTGAGATTTTGTCTTGTTTGCAATAAATGGCTACCACTGACGTTCATATATTCGCGGTGTCACCCTGAGTTACCAGTGAGCAGATGGGACTTAGTAACAACAAGGATAATCAGGACACAATTGCCAAAGAAGAAAAAGTCACAGTTTCACCGCAAGGGCGAAGCAATGAATGCGATAGCAACAAATTGGAATGTCACGCGAAGCATGGCAAGCAGCTCGAAACTTGCAGCGCGCTGCTCAAACACAAAACAGGCCGCATGAAAAGAGCGCACAGGTATACACAGGACGAGCGGGAACTCACAACTGTCACAGTTGTTACTTCAACGAGCCCCTTCTTTGGCTCTTCTAGCTGTCAGCTCACTCCTTTAGCGAGGCTGCTGCAGCGAGCGCAGTGACCTTCGTGCGGTTTATAGCTTCAGCACAAACATTGCTGTGAAAGCACAAGCCGTACAAACGTCCCCTCTCAAACAATAGATAGATTTAGAATTGGGGACCCAACGACCAAGGAGACCCAACGACCTACGGGACGGCAGACATTTGCCACCCTTGGGCTCTTGCGCTCGCGTTGTTGCAAGACCCAAAAATCGAAAACTAGTGTGGGTCGCCAGCGAGACGGCGCAAACACAGCGCGATCAACGACGCAGCGTACACCCGTCTCGCATAGTATTTATTTCGCCATGTGTGGCGTCTCGTGCGTTTGATCCAACTCTAAAACACTGCTGCTACTCCGAACACACGAGCAGCCTACCAAACGCAGCTACTAGCGGGAGGACGGCTTTTAAGGTTCGCCCTTCGCGCCTTCCCGCGGTTGATAGTGCACACGCTGAAGCATCTCCGAGCTCTGCATACCGCCAGTGGTAAATGGTGTATTAAAAAGTTCGCCATTGATAAACTGGAAGTTGTATACTGCGTGGCGGAATTATCTAAAGCAGCACGATATATATATATATATATATATATATATATATATATATATATATATATATATATATATATATATATATATATATATATATATATATATATATATATATATATATATATACGGGACATGATAGCAATGGCACAAACCCACCGAGATGTCCATATAATTGCTATCGCAATGAAAGCTACCTCAGAGGATGAAATACACTCAGTGTTCACCATAGGCATTCTATAAGTTGTGTTCTCTGCCGCTATTCCAGAGCGCAATGCTGTGCCAAGGAATGAATAGAATCAAAAGAAAGCAATCGGCCGCTTGCGCAGCATACGTTTAGCTCAAGTATAAGCCCAGAAATATGTAAACATGCTTTCGCTACAGGGGCTTTATACGTCTCTAGCATTACATTTATGGTTGTTAATCAATGTTAGCATAAATACTGGATACGTTTTATTTTTTTTTTATTTTAGAGCATTATCACCATGGCATGGCGCTAGCTAAGTTTAATATATATACACAGTAGAGCACATTGCACTTCTTCAAAGAGGTGATCGACTTCCCTCGAAGTTCTTGTTTTTCTTCTTGCTCTTGATATTATCATGTCACCAAGCTCTAATAACGCGGTCACTTGAAGTTTTGTACACAACGAATACATAAATTCTCAGCCTTGTTCAAACGCTCCTTTGCTTCCGCCGGCTCCATCATCATCATCAGCTGCACCAACACCATTGTTATTCTCAATGCCACTTCTAAAGCCACCGGCCAAACATCGCAGCACTTGTTATCAGTGATTGCGCTCTAATATATTATAGTAATGATAATTATTGCGATAGCAATTATATGGGCACTTTCGGTGGCTTTTTGCCGTCGCCGTCATGTTCCGTATAAAGTCCAAATCGATAACATCGCCCCGCGCATCTTATGTTCTACGCGCGCGTTAAAGCGCTCGAGAGCCGGTAATGAATGCGGATGAAGCAAAGATGAAACGAGCCGGCCATCTCCGTCACACGAAGGGCGCATTCGATAACATCGCCCCGCGTGCGAAGCCTGTCGTCCATGGCTCATCAAGCAGATGGGAAGCGTCCTTCCCGTCTTTCGTCGGGCGAAGGAGCATGATGAGGCGCGGTTCGGAATGGTGGAGGAGGGGGGTGAGGCGTTGCTCGAGCAGCACCTGAGAAGTTTGATCATAAGGACGCGGTCACGAGCGTTAGCGAGCCCGCTATCTTGACAGACATCCGTAGACTGCTCGTATACCCTTGTACATGATGTGCTCTCACGGCTTACTCCGTGTTTAGACGTCAGACAGCGTGAAAAGCCCTTCGCTCCCTGGAGCGGCCGTATTCTCTTATACCAGTGTTTACAATTGTAGAGTTACGCGAGATCGGATTGAAAAGAGTTTGCTGTTAGCCTGACTTCGTATAATGTTCCAATTTGTTGCAGTCGCATCCATTGTTTCGCGCTTCAAGCGAAACTGTGATTTTTATTTCCTCAATATTATCACCAGCATCCTTTGAAGAAACCGCATATTTCCCAACTTCTACTATGATTGTGCGTGTTTGCTTCAACTCCGTACCACGGTGTCCCATTCTGAATCGTTTCGTGAAACTTTGTTTCAGCGTCCCCTCCTTTAAATATTTTTTTAATGTTACTGACACACAGGAGAAGTACTGGCAACTGCACAAAAAGTCGCTATTAAAATATCAAGAAAGTATAAGAAAATTAAACACTGCTGCCCGGGAGCCTGCTTTTGAGTCCCTTTTCTACGACACTGAACACAGGCCAGATTCCGTGCTGGAGAAGGGCAGCCAGTTGTGGTGAGCAGCGTTCTTCAATCATACCAGTTGCGGAACGACGTTCAGAACCCAGACATGCCCATTACCGATTCTGCAGGGGCCTGCAGATTGTCGCGCCGTCTGGGAGTAGTAATACAAAACACTAAATCTCCGCCGCGCCACCCCTGCTTGCGCTCCTCGCAAGCTGTTCAACGTCGCCAGAAGCGCTGGCATCGTCGCGAGCGTTTATTACTTTGTTTTTTTGTCAGACAGGCGAGGCCGTCCACCCATACATGGAGGCTGCCTGGATCTCTTAGACGCAATATGAGCTCTCCATGAAGTTACCATTTGATCTCATCGGTTCCTTGTCATTTATAGAGCAGATTAGCCGCATCAGCAGGTTCTTCAGTTACTTGCACATTAGACAGGCGAGCTTTTCTCCTCTGCGTCTTGTGCATGTCGTTGGCAGCATCTTTCCAATACCTTGGATGAAAACACGACGCAAGGCGTAGGCGCCAATGAATCGCTTCTTCTTTTACCTGTAGTGGGGCGGGATAGGGATAACGCACGTTGGTATTAAAGAGCCTGCATCCCATCGCCATTTCTCTGCGCCGTCTGATGTGAACCTATAGGGGATCCACTTCGCCTTCATTGACATCGGGACGCTCTGTACCACTCTACATTCACTGGAATGTCATTCGACATAAGCCTGAGCCCTTTCGTTCCCAGTAATTCCAATGTTGTCAAGAATCCATTTAATGTGGGTGCATATCACCTTGAATCATTTTTCCCGCTACTTCGCATGTGAGTCTGGGTGTAAATGTAGGTGTTCTGCTCAGCTGGCTCTTCTGACCAATCTATGTAGATGGGCTCATTCTAGTCATTTTTTCAGCTTATGCCCTCTGATCGTTTCAAGTGCGTCACAGAAAGCATACAGCTCTTTTACCACCTGTGTATCATGTGTCCGTCATGGGCGTGTACGTGAGGCACTTGCTTCTTTAATTGAGCCACTAAAAACAGTGATCGCTGTATAAATTCTTAATGGAGCGCCGGTGAAAGTAGAGTGGTAGGTCTAGAATGTTGTCCGTATGTTCCGTCTGAAATCTGTGAATACCAAAGTTCGTTGGAATGCTGCATGTGAAATCTGTGAACGGCGTACTTCATTGGAACTGATCGTACGGCTATCGCTATGGTCACATTTGTAACTGTTTTTGTACGCCCACGATGGTGGTTACTACCACAAGGCAATCCCTTTAGCATAGAATGCGTCATACTCACGTAGTGTCACACTCAACCTGCTTCCTGGGTTGCAATCTCCCCCGTCAATTGCGCATACGTTGGTCAACTAATAAATGCAAATTTTTCTGAGGGTGTTCTTCCGTGGGGTGCAGTTCTTTAATGGCGTTGGGCAGCCACCATTTTGTAAGCACTTCAATTATAATAATTGATTTAGTGGCAAGGCTACATTCGTATATAGGCCGCAATAAGGAAAGGCAGTGGTATGGAACGTGAACTAACTAGCCCTGGAGCAAGCACTACTCTTGTTGGCGCAGATAGTCGGAGACCTACGTTCGGCCGTGGATCCCATCCTTGACAGCCTTGAGGAACTGGAGGATGAAAGCCTCGACCCTCGCGGCGACGCTCGGCATTACATCATCGGAGACGAACTATGTGCTCTCTACGATCAGATGGAGGCCCGTTGGGAGGAGACAATTGACCACATCTGCGAAGACATGAACTGCAGGTGAGCAAGAAAAAGAGTGCCCCTGACCGGCCGGGAAAGTATATATGCAAACGCGCTCCCAAAAAGAGAGATTGTCTTTTACTGCTGGACTCAAGTGAGATAGAAGTATCGCCTGTTGCTGACTGTTTCGGTACCAGTCATAAAGTCTCACGTTCCAACACGCGTACTAATCAACTGCGCAGAACAGTTCCTACATGCAGTGCTCTCTGTGTCGTTTAATTAAAGCTTACCCGCGAATGCATTAGGCGCTTCAAACGGTCCTTATCATTTGGGCAATGTAGTTTCGTGCGTCATTCTAAAAGCTTATGGCCATGTGTCTGTCCAGCACTAATTATTGTTAGGGTTTTACGTCCCAAAATCTCGATATGATTATGAGGGAAGCCGTAAAAGAGGGCTCTGAAATTTGGCCATCTGGTCTTCTTTAACGTGCACCTAAACCTAAGTACACGGGCTTCTAGCATTTCGCTTCCATCGAAATGCGGCTGCCATGGCGAGGATTCGATCCCGCGGCCTTCAGGTCAGCAGTCGAGCACCCTAACTGCTCGACCCCCGTGGCGGGTGTATGACCTGTACAGACAACGATGTTTAATGAGCGTCTCAATACTGCCACTTTTCCAAGCATGCCGCAAAGTGCTCGCGTTATCGCTGTACTTCAGTCGGGCTGTAAAACTGACGTCTCGAATTATCGCACTATCACTTTTCTCTGTGCGATATCAATGACTTAGAGCGGGATCTTCACAAAATATTGTATATTTCCTCGAAAAACTCAGATACCGAATCAACATAGATTTCTCACCTGTCGATCAATTATCACAAGCGTCCCCAGTTTGACGACGCAGATCTCCACGCCTGTATTTAGAGCTGGCATGTTGACACCATTAACTGTGACCTTAGCAAGGCTTTTGGTTTGTGAGCCTCCCAGTGTTCGAGGTTAAACTTGTCCACTTTGTGTTTACTCTCCAGTTGTAAATCTCCTGCACGTCTATCTTGTTAATAGAGCGTACATAAACGGTCAAACATTTTCTTTGTACAAGTCAACTATAGTGGAGTCCCTCAAGGGTCAGTATAAGGGACTGCTTTATAAAATTCTTGTTAACAGCCTTTTTTTCGCTATTCGCTACTGTTTTCTATACTATATGCCAGCGACATCACGATCTTTAAGGAAATTCATACTGCTAACGATTGTTCCATTTTTCAGTAACATCTGTTTTATTTTTTATTGCGATAGCAATTATATGGACAGTCTCGGCTGGATTTTGCCGTCGCCGTCGCCGTCGCCGCCGTCATGCACCGTATATGTATAAGTATGTATATATATATATATATATATATATATATATATAAAGGCCCCAAAGAAAAATAACTCAGAAAAATGCTTCCGAAGCGCGGAATCGAACCAGGGACTTCTTGCTCCGCAGCGAGCGGCGCTATCCACTACGCCACGAAACGCAGATCCTCCACGTAGCTAACGGCGAGCGTTATATACACACCATTTGGCGCTGGACGGACTCAGAGACAGAAGGCGATAATAAGCGTTTCTTCATTACCAGCGAGGTGGCGCTATGAGCCCGACGGGCGCATTTAAAAGTCGTCGGCGAGCTCGCTCGCTTCTTCTTATATTTGCGCATGGGAGAAGCTTGCCCTTCCGCTGTCTGATCGCGCGGTTTTCTCGTGGCGCGGGGTAGAGGAATGTTTCACGCTTTCACCGTGATGTCCGCGCTCATGTTACGGCGCGTACGAATGTCACTCGAGCTCAGGGACGCCGCTAAACGAACAAACAGAAGATGAGCGCGAACTATCAAGTGTCACAGCTCGACACTTGAAGCACGCTAGTTTCCTTCGCTGATTCGGCCGCCTTTGCAACAGAAGCGCTGTTCAAACTGAGAGTATCCATTGGCGAGCCTCACTTCGTATAGCATTAGTTTTCTCTAATGTACAATAGCGATAAGCTGTCCGTGAATACTGCTAGGGGCAAAGTCTTGACCTTCACTCACAAGACTGCAAGCGTACCATTTGCATACTCTCTTAATTCTGCATCTTTATATAAGGTTCGGGAGATCAATTTTCTGGCTGTTTTCTTTTATACAACCTTAAGCCTTCCTGGCCGAACGAAACGCGTTGCTATGGGGGGCGGGGAGGGTGCCCTCGTTCTTCTGGCTTTGTTTCCAGAATATCTAGAGAATTCTGTTCTCCTATATATCCTTCCTTAGATTATAGGTAACAGTTTGTCTTCCCCAACTTCAGCGTGCGTACGGGATCTGAGATGACATTTCTAAATCCAGCAGTAACACTTCTAAGCGTGTCCAGGAAAAATCCCTGAGCCTATGTAACCGCCGCTTGGCTAGAGGGTGTGATGGTGCAGGACTGTTGGATTATTGTCATTACCATCACTTCACTGCCGACTAAATCGCGCTTACCTGCTATTTCTTTTCAAGCATCCGTATGGCAGTGTAACGTGACCTGAACTGCTCAGTTGCATTAATCTTCGAATGTCGCATAAAATATCCAGATAACATTGACCATTTAGTGTATACTGCGTCTCTGCCCCTGTCAACAACAAACTGTCCACAGGACGGAAATTCCTTAAAATGCTTATTTTCTTGATCTCGACGTTTTTGCTTGCGCACAATCATTGTCTTCCCCTGAGCGTTGCGCTGTTTGTGTCGCACGCTGTGCATATTTTTCTCCTTTGTGTTTCAGCCTAACTTGCGCATTCTCGTATGGCATGTCATTTATCATTGTCCTATATTTATCATGTGGTGTTGATGTATTTTTGCGCTGTTGCCCTGATTTCATGTCTTTAAAATTTTGCTCCTTTTCGTTTGTGTCTTTCTCCTGGATACTGTTTTATCGTATTGTTTACTATTAATAAATTTTCTCGTGCGCCAGCACGAAGACCCTCCGGTTATTCCTGGGCACGTTAAATAAATGATTCATTATAATAATATTGCTATTATTGGATGACAGGTGGCTTACGTTCTCGCTTACGTAGTCGCTTAGAGGCCCAGCGTTCATTTTCGGCATTGCGTTCAATAAACGTCGCTGTCGTATGGAGCTGTGACGTTTTGGTCGCATTAAGGCCGAGACAGACGGTACGATTTTCCATGCCATGCGACGTCCGACACGGCGGTGGGGAAACCGGAATGGTGACCTTTCATAGCATCGGACAGCCACCATTCCCGCTCCCCCACCGCCGCGTCGGCCATCCCATCGCATGGAAAATCGTACCGTCTGTCTCGCGCTTAAGGCCGAGAAAAACGGTACGATTTTCTATGCGATGCGACGTCCAACACGGTGGTGGGGTAACCGGAATGGTGACCTTTCATAGCCTCGGACAGCCACCATTCGCGCTCACCCTACGCCGCGTCGGCCGTCACATAGCATGGAAAATCGCACCGTCTGTCTCGCGCTTTACCGTTCCACAAAGCGGTGCACCACGTCACTGCCTGTCGCGTGCAGGTACACCCAGTACGTGGCCGACTGCCGGGAAAGCCTGCAGAAAGCCGACGTGGATGAATCCGTGCGCAAACAGTTGCGTCGTGACATGGCCGAGGCTAGGAGCCTTCTCATCGCTATGCTGCGCGACGACTTCCGCAACGCCTGCGAAGCCTTCACGGATTGGCGCACGTTGTATCTGCAGCGCGAGCTGCATCTCTCCTACATGTCGCTGACCGAAGGCGACCGCTTCTCCTTGCTGGCGTCGGTGTTGCGCTACGAGGTCCTGGAGTGCCTGCCCGACCTCGAGAAGCGCACGGAGGAACGCGCCGCCGAGCTCTGGAAAGCGCTGGTCGAGTACCACTGGCGTGACGTCGACGGCATCTTCGATGAGGCCAAATAGTGGTTCCACCAATACAACATGTCTCGCCCCAATTCGACTTGATTTTTGGCTTTACGCGTTTAACGCTGATACAGAGTGTTTATGTTCAATGTATAACACTTTAATTTTAGATTAGCTTACTTATTCCCTTGTGAATAATGGAAGCATGCAACTTATACTTCGGCGTCTAAAAGTAAAGCATCGCTCACCAAAGTGCTTAAATTTTTCTCATTGCTACGCACTTTTGCTGCAACTCCACCGAGCATATATCATGACTAAATAGAGGTTTTCCCAAATAGCACCCTTCAATATAGACACTTTCGACAGGCTTGGTAACACACTCATAAGATAGAGCACTGTGTCACGCCTTGCAGTTTAGTGCCTACAAACACCATGCGCCAGGTATGAGGCGGTTCGAATTCCTGCTGCGACCGGCAGTTTTTTGTATTATCTAAACGCAGTGCCGACGTGTTCTGTAGGTAGATTTAAATTTTCGTGCTAGGTAAAGTGAACACGATTACCGAGCTTAATCCAGAGCTTTAATACTACGGTGCCTTTATGAAACCACCGTGTATTATGAAGACGCAAAATGCGTCATCTCCTTTGAAAGTGTCATTTGTATGCTTTCAGCGCATATGAAGCATCCCACTTAGTCGGTTGGCAGCTCGGACCTTCTCGGGTAAATAGTCGTAGTAGAAGCTGAGGAACTCGCACTATCATGTGCGCGTAATAGGGGGACATCTGGGAACGACGCGTCATTTCTTTAAAAAAATATTTCAGCAAGCTTTCCAGCATGGGGACTGAAAGTCTTTAATAATCACTCTTTACGCAACAAGACAAAAATTTTGTACCATCGTCAAACTAAAACGATGATCTTCATCAAGCGGTCCACCGCGGTGGTGTAGCGGTTACGGTGCTCGACTGCAATCCAACGTCGCGGGTTCGATCCCGGCTGTGGCGGCCGCATTTCGATGGAGGCGAAATGCTAGAGGCTGATGTGCTGTGCGATGTCAGAGCACGTTAAAGAACACCAGATCGTCAAAATTTCCGGAGGCCTCCGCTACGGCGTCTTTCATAATCATATCGTACTTTTGAGACGTAAAAACCCAGATATTATTATTTCAATGAAGCAGAATAACGTTGTGGGTATATATATATTTAGTCAACGGCAATTATCTGAGGAAACTATAATAGTACATAGCACCGCATACTGTGCAGACACTCCCTGATGCGTTAGAAGTATTTATCTGGTCTCCCTTGACCTACATTTTCAATGAAACTGTGATTCAATTATCTATGTAATATTATTGAAATGGCTTGTTAGCATGCCGACCATAGGGTTCTTTGTATATGTCACATACAAAATTCAAGGCTTCTAGTATATTTACAAGTCGCAGCGCAAACAAGTGATAACCCATATCATGGTCGTTTCTGTAAGCTGCCGTGGAAATGCATGTTTTAATTTTGTCTCGTAGCTGAACGTCAAAAAGTCACAGTTTCGCCGCAAGGGCGAAGCAATGAATGCGATAGCAAGAAATTAGAATGCCCCACGAAGAACGAGACGCAGCTCGATATTTGCAGCGTGCCGCTGAAACACAAAGAAGGACGCCCGACAATGACGCACAGGCATGCACAGGGCGAACGTGAACTAACTGTCACAGTTGTTACGTCGATGTTTTAGCAACATGCTGCAAGTGTCGACGGTGGAGAATCAGACGCTCTTAGATATTTCTTGTTCTTTAAAACTGCGGCGCGTGGATTGACCCAGTGCGTTTCCTGCCACACGGGGGCGTCTGATGCAAGGTGTGCCCGGTGTTACTTGTTTTTTTTCCTCCACATCACGAGTGAGTACAAAAAAAAAACCACGTTGTCGTGCGCGTCTGAATGGCAGTTTTCAAAGTGAAAGAAAATTAGGAGCGGTGCGTGACAGAAAACACGCTCAAGCTCCTCCGACATTTGCTTACCACCAGCGGTAAATAGTGTATATAAATAGCTTGCCGTTAAATCGCCGGCACATGCATGGGACATGGTTGAGCTGTCTAATGCAGCGGGCTGAAGAGCCAGGGGCTGATAGTTCGAATTCCCAGTCGGGTGCTTCGAATTTTTTTAGGGGCGAAGCTCCTTAAGGCGGCACCCGTTCGTCCCTCGTAGTAGTAGTAGCATAGAATAAAGAACCAGTTTAGAGAAGGGGAAACTGTAGCCTTGACAACGGTACGAAAGATAAGCAGCGGTAGTGCATGGAACTACCGAAGGCACCCAAGAGATGGCGCTGCGTAAACAGGAAGCGGAAAACAAAATTTGTTGTTTATTTAGGTAGAAAAAAGCAAATGGCTGCCTTTTTTATTCCGTACCTGGTGCGTATGCGCATACGCGGGTGCCTCGGCTGGTTTTTTATTCTATCCTTTTTAAACAGAAGTGGACGAAAGAGGCCGGGACTCGTGTAAGGCTGCGGAGGTCTCGTTATCTTTCGCCCGCTTGTTTTGAGCGCGTCGATGCGCCGAGCAGCATGCCAAAGCGCCCTTCGGAACGCAGTACCTGTGCGTACGAAGGTTACATGGAACCGAAAGCCATACATTGGCAACTGGCACCAGTAAGAACAATTCACGAGTGAGTAGAAGAAACGATAATCTTTATTGACAGTGAGCAAGCGGTAAAAGGCCCTTGTTCAGACATCGTGAGCTCGTAAACGACTAGCCTTCGCGGTACTTCAAAGAGACAAAACAAATTAGATGACGTTTGTTGCCCGTTTCCACCGTCAGCTAGCGCTCACAATAACCAACTTGTATTGTAGGACAGGCGTAAAGCATCAGCATTTTTTTTGCTACAGTTTTTAGTACTTGCTTTCAACGAGTACGCCTGAAGACCCCCGGGTTTATTGCTATTACAACGTATTGCGGTCAGGCTGAGAATACCAAGCAGGTTCACGCAAAGAAATCACATTATAGTGGATGCCTACAGAATGGCAGAAAACATGAGCATTTTAACACGTGATAAAACAACCCATAAATGGGATATATGCAAGGCCTCAAAGAAGTGCAGAAATACAGAGAAGGGAGAAACGATTTTCTATACCGGTCATTCTTTTATTGTGACATCGCCGCTGGAAAGTAGGCTTCATCAACAGTCTGGCCAAGTCGTGCTCATGCCATCGCATAATTCACTCGTTCATTTGAGCCCACCAGACTTGCAAGTACAAGTGAAATAGCAGCTTTGTCCACACGTGTTAGCATACAACTCAAAAGCAAGAACAGTGAAGTGTGATATGCTAAAGAGGTCACAAAGCAGAAAGAAAAACGCTGAGCTTGAAAGTACGTGTACCTGCCATCGTCGAGGAACCTGTGGAAACTGACGCCTTCGCTGGTATCGCAGCTCCTGCGGCACCATACAGTAGCACACCGACTGCCCACCATAATTGCAATATGATTACATCGGTGAAATAAAAAACTTTCATGCGTATTTTAGACAACATTAACGATAGAATTCGCAAGAAAACGGGGAGCAACAAACCAGCTGCCAACCGTCGGACGATAACTGCGCATATTCTGCGCGTTATCTGCGGCACCCGAGACGCAGCGGCGCACTTTTGCGCTTCGTCACTGGTCACAGCGACGGTTCGCTTGCTCGCTACCGCGCGCTGGCCGTCAGCGGTGAGCGACAAGGCAGAAATGTTTTCAATCACTGAACAACAAATTTACTCATCATTCAAACATTACTTTCAGTTACACAAGAAAAAGCAGTTTTATGCGGCAATGATAGCTGTATTTCTCTTAAATATTGCTTTTATTACGGCGCCTCTGGCGGATTTTTTGGCGTTGCCGAGGGCAGATTTGAACGGAGCCACTATGGTTTGTTTGTTAGCTGCGACGGGGTCGATTTTTTCGCCCCCCTTCGGCGATGGCTGGAACTTGAGACTTTCCGAGGCCTGGTAGTAGTGCGTAACCAGTCGTAACGCTAGTACCAGATCTTGACCTCCAAGGTGGTGCCGGTGGGAGATTTTTCCTGTGCGTTGTTGAACAATAAAAAATTCGCAGCGTGCGCGTTAACTAAAAGCCGAATTCTTCTGTCTCTCATTCCCCATTAGCAGCCATTGGCATGTTCCAGTAGGAAACGTTAGTAGAAGTAGAAGTGTAAGTGTTAGCTAAAAGCCGACTTCTTCTGTCTCTCATTCCCATTAGCAGCCATTGCTTACCTCCAAGGTAGTGCCTGGTGAGATTTCTCCTGTGCGTGATTAAACAATAAAAATTTTGTTCAAAACGCCGTTGATTGATGAAATAAACCAACGAAAGATGCCAGATGTTTTCTAAAAGTAAAACGAAAGAACGCCAGATGTTTCTAAAGCAAAACGAAAAGACGCCAGCTGCTTAACGAAAGACGCCAGATGTTTTCTAAAGCAATGGTTTTCTAAACAATGAAAATTCACAGTGTACATGTAAAATTAAAGTGAGCTGCAAGTCGTCATAACTCATCGAACCTTTAGTATAAACGCGCCCGATCTCACGTCGGTGATGATGTACTGGGCAGAATTCACGGAAGATTCACGGTTTACCGATGAACCTCCGCAGCTTCGCCCACTCATCATCATTCACTCCGTGGATATGCTGTGATTTTTTCTTGTGCTTTATTTTTCTTTGTGCCTTTTTTTGTATATACATACATATACATATCCGGGACATGACGGCGACGACAAAACTTAGCCGAGAGTGTCCGTATAATTGCTATCGCAATAAAAAGTTCAACGCGTGTGCCGCGTCATGTCGTGATCATGTGAAACAAAGAATTGACTGGGACGTACTAAACCACTCCCCCCCCCCCCCCGACGAGAAAAATGTTATGCCTACCTGTTACGGCCTCCATAACGTGACCATAAAGAAAAATATGAATCGAGCATGATGGCCCTGCTTTGTTACGTCAGCTAAATGTATGTATCGTTGCACTGAGAAGAACAATTTAACCCTCCCTTTCGAAGCAAAACCAATTTGATGACGCGCGCACCACGCCGTTTTTATTGTAGCACATTTCTACGAGTCATGACGATGCAAGAGGAATGGCTATGCTATTTTAGATGTTAAGTGTAGTGCCGTTCATGCTGCACCAATGCAGCCCTGATGCGAGCCCGACAGACTTCTTCCGGTTTCCAAATCTCTAGAGAAATCTGGAAGGTTCCCGTTTCGACGGCGTTCCCGCAGTCCAGCTGGCTGCCACAGTCTACGAGAGAGGTAACGGCCGCCAACTTTCAGGGAGCCTTTGGAGCGCGGTAATCGCGTTGTACTCTGTGTATCGACCCTCAAGGAAACCAGTTTGAAGAATTTAAGTAATACGTACCGGGTGGAAATATAAAATGTTTATTTTACCAAACCCAGTCTCATTACTTTACGAACGGACCCTGTACCTTATTCCCCAATTTTACTCTTTTGTACTCGTATTTGAGCTTCAAGCTTGTACGTTACTATTCGCCATGTAACGGGAGCAGAGGTCTCGTAGAGCCTGGACATGGCTTTTAGATGCGAAGCAGCTTATGAACCAGGCCTGTCCCCCCGGCGTAACCAGTGCCCCGCGTGCCACTAGATATATGGAAGAAAGAAGAGAATGAAGTGTTGGCACGAGAGGAGAGCTCGCGCATGGTGTGCGGAAAGGAATGTTTGCCGGAGAGAAAGGTGCCACTAGATGTATGGAAGAAAGAAGAGGACGAAGTGAGAGCGAAGTGTTGGCACGAGAGGAGAACTCGCGCATGGTGTCAGAAAAGAATGTTTGCCTGACATATGGACGTACGGTAGAGCGCTCCCTCCACTGCAGCGCGTGCTCTAGTATAAATCATGCAACGTACCCACTGCGCCAGAAATCATAGTCATTCATGCAAGGTGCTCACTATGCTATAAATCATGCAAGGTACCCGTAGAAGCGAAGCAGCTTGTGAACGAGGCCTGTCCCCCCGGTGTCGCGTTGGCGTAGCCAGTGCCCCAGCCGATCCGGAGCGGCGGGCTCGTGAAGCTGAAGCGAAACGGGCGCGTTGACATCTCATTCTCAAACTTCAAGCTACAACCTTTGCAGCAAGAGCCATTAACTTTATACTTGACGGACCACAAGGCCGTTATACTCAATGGAAAACGTTCTTCTGAGCTTAAAGTCATATATGACGAGTAGCAACATCAGGGGAACCTCGAATGGAAGGACCATGAACAGTGATGAAGATAATGAAACATTTACAAAAATCTAAGTCGACTCATGGCTGTTTCTTATACTACTCAGGGTTCCCTTTACGGGGAGATGGTGAGATTCTTTTTGTGTGTCCACCAGTCTCCGAACGATACCGAAGTAAAGATTTATTTATTTATTTATTTATTTATTTGTTTATTTAGTTATTTATTTATTTATTTATTTATTTATATTGTCCGATCAATATATTCAAAATCTCACCAGCAGGTTAACGCAGAAAAAAAAACGGAATTGTCTTAATCTTGGTCATGTTAAAAGGAGTGTAAACACCAGAAGCTTCGGATGAAGACTTCAAGAACTCGCGCCAAGAAGTAGAAAACCTTTGTGTGACACCATATTTGAGTAATCACGTGACAGCAACGTGACCAAGAGTACCATATCTGTAGCGTCAGTAAACTGACGAGCCCTCTGCTACATTTCACGCGTGCGTCTCTGTTGTTGTGGCACCAGCACCAAGAAAGAGCTCAGCTGCGTCTTATGTCAGCGAGACCAAAGAGGCGTTGGCGAGACCATGTCGTCGTCGGGACAATCCGACCATGAGCGTCCGCCTGGACACGAGCAAGTGCAAGCTGAAAACCATTTCGTTCTTGAACTGTTGGCATCGGTCGCTGCAGTGTTTTCCTACTACACGTGGCCTCAGTCATCATATCCGCAGTACACATCCCCAACGACACACCCTTTGCAGCTCTCTTCTGAAGTTTTCACTAACGGTTGTCGCGATAAGTCTGGAAAGAGAGCCATGCTTTCTTTCTCGACTACTAAATTCAAAAATAAATCTGCGAAAATTCGTCACAGCATTCATTGCGAGCACACAAATCTCATACTGCAGTCAGTTTCGTGTCACGTTACCTGCAGATATTAATGTCTGCACTCCTTTAAGCTCGATTACATAAAACTACGAACACATAGGTTATCGATTGGCCATCTTCAAATAGTATGTACAGTAGGCGTCTGCGAATGGTTACATCGGATATTTTTCCAATTAGTACAAAAAATTCAGAAAAGTTAGCACTCAAGATGAAAATATTATTAGCGAGTTTTAGTACAGCGGGAAACGCTTACGTTAGCGTTAGCGTACGTCTCAACGCAAACGCTAAAACGGAACGCGCTGCGTGCCAACTTGTTGTCTTTTAGTACAGCGGAAGGCATTCCCGCTAACGCGAACGGAAGCACATACGGCGCCATCTAGATATAAAAACACTAAGTACACTGTAGAATCCACAAAAGCGCCATTAAGTCGAGCTGATCCAAAGTCACCGTTGTTGCGCCTCCATGTCGAGTTTAAAGAAGTGTTTTGCAGAAGTGAAACCCACACACATCACGTATAAGATTGATGCACTGCCGCGAAAAACATGAAGGGCAACGAATTTTGACATGTCTCGGCTTGACTTCTCACCGCATCTTGGAAAGAGGCTCTGAAGACAGCGTCGCCATCTCTGCGCGGCTACAGAAAACATGAGCGGACTTTGTAAACAAATTTTGTTAAGACTTCTGCACCGCAAAACCACTTTGTATCTCAAAAATGGTGCTATTTTATCGCGGTACCAAGGTCAATTGGCGGTACACGGTTGGTGAAGCCTCATTACTCAAATCTAAATCAAATACGAACATTATTTGGGAATGAATGAGTTTAATACAGGACGACGACATTCTTCCTTCTATACACGAAAATTCTTCCTTCTATAAACACTGCAACACCAGAAAGTTTCTTACCTTTTTTGTGGGAAATAAACCGAGTGCTTGAAGAGCGCAGGAAACCACCTGTGCAAGAAACGTCAGCTGCTGATTAACGAGTCCTGGTCTGTTCGTGTATTTCGAGTCGTCTAGCTTATTTCGATGGGCTTTCCACGGCGCGCAGTTGTCTTTAACTTCAGTACTCCAAACCACTGCCCATTGTTACTTGCGTGCTTTTCCTTTGGGACGCTCACCTTTGATAACAGTTTTCTAATCATAATAATATCTGGGGTTTAACGTCCCAAAACCACGATATGATTATGACAGACGCCGTCGTGGAGGGCTTCCGGAAATTTCGACCGCCTGAGGTTCTTTAATGTGCACTTAAATCTAAGAACACGAGCCTCAAACATTTCCGCCTCCATCGAAAATACAGCCGCCGCGGCCGGGATTCAATCCCGCGACCTTTTGATAACAGTTTTCAACGAAGTTGTTAGGCGATACCTGGTATCTCTGAATTAACCAGGAAATAAACTTCTCTGTGACAGAGAAAGAGTGCCGTTTTCGCCTTTTCCGTGGTACATTTGCTGACGCCAGGCTCCGCTCAGAACGGTAGCCTGAATAATAATGATGATGATGATGATGATGATGATGATGATGATGATGCAAACTTTATTTGAGTCCAGAGAAGACGCAGGGGAGACCCTGTGCCACCCGGCTTGAATGATACATTTTATCTGGCGATGCACATGCATGGAAACACACTACCTCTTGCACATGTCAGCTGAACCCGAGCTGTGCTTGGCTCGTGATTCTACTGAATATATTCTATTGACATGAAAGCTATATGTGAACACAAACGGTCACAAGAGAAGTGATCCCCATTAGCCAATACGGGATGGCAAAAGTGACAAATAACGGAGCGGATATGGCGTCTAGAACGGAAGTCTGCGTGCCACTTGTGTTTGTGCAAAGGTGTGCCTGAATTTATTCTTTATACCACAGGGAATGTTATGAGAGGCGTTTTTCTCATGTCAGCGATGAAAAAATCGCGTTTTTCTTCTAATTATCCAAGCGGTGTTTCGCGTAAAAATTTTATATGGATACCGTAATCGTGTTTCTTTTGTTCCTCCTCTGCATCGCTTTTTGTACTTTATTGGCCCAGATCAAGGAGTCTTAAAACGTGCTAAAACTGAGCGTAAAATCAGGATATCCTTATATTTCATACTGGCACACCACATGTAGAAACAAGGATGTCACAGAAACGCCTCTTTGTTACTTGGGGTAGATAATGCTTATCGCGTAAAAAGCCAGAGAAAATGGAGCACGTTTTTCTAGTCTGTGATCATGCGGTTTTCTTCTGAAACATGCTGCAGTGTGCCTTCAAGACAGCGTTGCCAATAGACTCCCACCACATAAGTAATAAGGTTTCCAACAGTAGAAAATGAGGATGGTGTGCCGTTTAACACTGTAATGCTAGCGCGCCTTGACACCACGGAGATCTCGATTTGCCATGCGGCACAATGATTCTGATGCAAAACCAGCCCAAGATAACTTCTAGGAAGCTGAGAAGACTTTTGCTAGCAGTGCACAAAATCATATATGTGGCCCTGAATGTATACATCGCCTGCAAGTTGTAATGTGTATCAAAGCTTTAATTTAACAATGTAATCCCATGGTGTTACGGTATGTGGCTTTCCCTTCGGCCAGACTGCTTGCGTTCAGTTTTGTATGAGTTATATCTGATAATAATAATAAAAAAATCGGCAGATCCCACGCGTTGTGGGAATCGGTTTCATGCGAAGCAGTCAGCGAGTGTCTATTGAGAAGAGCTATAAGGTGAGCTAGTTGGTATTGATTCATCTTCAAAGGTGCGCTTAGTGAACACAAACGACACAAACGAAAAAGTACAGGACATAAGGCAACGAGCGCAAACTGCCAGCTGGTTTATTGTCTGAAAAAACGTAGCCCCAAGAAAGGGGTGTGTCGTTGCCTTACGTCCTGTACTTTTTCGTTTGTGTCATTTGTGTTCACTAAGCGTACCTTTGAAGATGAACTGTCTATGCTGCATTTTTTTGGCTTTGAGCCAAGCGTTACGAGGTGGATCGACCTGTTTTTATAGGTGGGGTAGTTGTAAGCAAATTGTGGGCTTACCAGGAACGTTGAATACACTAACGTTTAAAGGGTAACATACATTCTGACGTAACGCCAGCGCTCACGTTAAACAAAAGACGTCAGTGTTCGAAACGAAGTGTAGTTTAAGGTGTGATAATGTGAATATCACATGTACCTTTCGTTAGCGAATTCCTCCGGGGTCGAGCAACATTTGGATATAGCTTGGTAAATCAAGGAATACAAATGTAATGTTTATTAGGCTGCTATAAATGCGAAGCCAATACTGGAACCACAACTGGCGTTAACCCGGCATGCAGCCTGCATCATAGGAGTATATATTTAATGGTTATTGTTGTGTTAGAAAATCCTATAGCGAGCACTACAACCACAATTGACGTTGCACCGACATTACTCCTGCGCAAGGTCTTTTTCCAAAGCCGTTTCAAGACCTGGCGTGGCTCAGTGGTTGGGCAGATGTGGTTCAAGTCAAGACGTCAAAATCGTTTTTTTATCCGGTTTACATTTGTCACGCGTTACCATCAACCGCGTGCTTTATTTTTCTAGATGACGTCATACTGTCGGCTAAATCACCCGCCCATCCGAAACCCGTCATGCCAGCTATTATGCTTGTAAGTGCGACTTGCATTTTAAAAATGTAAACAAAAATAATCTGAACTTGTTTGTTCCACACTTATTCTTTGTGTCGTTGTGAAACGTGTAATGATCTCTCTTGGGAAAAACTTACTCCCGCCGAAAGATTTTGTGTAGCTATGCATATAAAATGAGTAGTTTCCCAGCGACGGTAAGGCTGGAATTGAGTGGCGTCAGTGTTCTTTGATTTATTTTCTCGGCGGACATGAAGAACTCCATTGGACCATGTTCTCTGCGCTGTATAGAACTGCCATTCGCTACAGCATTCGGCGTCACTACGAAAAAAAAACAGACTATTTCTTGTTTGTCAGGAACATCACACTCATGTTATCGCCTCTTTTGAATGACCCCACAATACTGTCCAGATGTTTGAGCCAACTCCCCCATAACGATCACTCAGTGGTGGGTTTCTTTCATCGCTGTACGGGAGATGCCAGGCGTTGTTTCGCAACATGCTCTTGGCGTGCCGCGAACGCCGCTAGGTATGGCTGCAGCTGACTCTGGCGCGTTACAGCCTCCAGCCGCTGCAGTCGACCCCACGATCCCGGCGAGGCTTGAAGCGCAAGGCACGGGCACAAGGGTTCCGGCTTGTCGGTGACGCCTGCCACATCCGTGGTAGCCACAGGTGGCGCAGTGCCGCAATGGGTTACGCTGCGAAAATCAAGCACAAGGAGCAAGCTTATGCCTCTGACGTATCGACAAAAGAGATTGTATGTTGGCTTTGCCTAAACTGAAACATGGTAGCGAGTCATAAACGAAAGTAATGCTCGGTTATTTTACGTTAGAAATGTGGTCATCGCTATAGCAGAACGCCCTACTGGAGGTGACTTTGTTGAACGAGAAAAAAAATGTTAGATCTTCATTAAAACAGAACTATACAGGAGAAAACAAAACCACATCAATATGCAACCACAGGAGTACCCCAGCCTCTTTTCATTTGCGGACTTGTCCTCGGAATGTGTGGGCAATGCACCTTGATTCACTGAAGTGTATATTGTAGGACTTATCCGTGTCTAAAATAGTATACGTCACTACGGTTGAATGACCGTTTATGACGCTTGAATCACCGACTTCATTTACCAAATATTGCTAGAATTCTCTCAAGGCTTCGCATCAAATACCGACTACCGAAAAGCCACACCGATTCTTATGCATTTGTCTAAGACAGAGGTCTCAAACTAACTTTCTGGAATCTACGCGTCCTTTCTGGTTTAGCTAAGAAGAGCCTATGAGGCAAGTTTCGTCAGAAATTACCGTAGACATTGTGGACATCATATGCTGTCACAGAAAGACAGCGGAAGAGGCCCCACAAGACGCGTCCGTTGGTGTACATGAACGTTCAGTGATAGAGAAAGATGAGAAGAACTTTCGCCGTATGTAGACTGAGTAAGAGTGCGTCAAAACAGAGGAATTATATCGGCTCCTTAGGCGTCGCGGCGACGTTCAGCGCACAGTGGAAGTGCGATATGATAGCGCTCCTTCCGCTGTAGTGTCTGAAGCAAGGGAAAGCGTTCCACGGTAAGTGGAGCAAGGTGGCGATTTGACGGGCGCGTCATCCCGCGAACTCGTTTTTAAAAGTAGCGTATGAACACGCGCTACGGAAGACGATTATGCGCCTCCTGTTCGAGTTCGTGCGTGCAGGCGTATGACTATCCGTGCGGCTGAGCTCATACGGCAGCTCGTGAACTGCGACCTAAGGACGAGCTGAGATGGTTAGTGCACTCATGCGCCGCGCTGCCTTCCCATGGGCTTTCTGTTCTGAGTCGATCACGAATTTCTCAGACGGGCTAATCTCTCAGTGATATTGGCGACCATCTCAAAGGTATTCGAAAAAGAATCGTGCTAATTTATTGCTTTGCAAACAGTGATTTGCTGGACCATTTCAGAGAGAAAAAATATTTCGTTCTCCCGAATCTCGCAGTGTCGTCTGTATGATGTTCGTCATAAAGTTTATTCTCAGAGTATCGCTTCTTGTTTCAACATTCAATTTGCTTTACATATTAAGCAAGGGTGTTTGTGTACGGAGTTTCAATCTAAATAATGTTACAGGACTTGTGTTCCCACATGCGCATCCAGAAAGTTTTCCAAGATTAATCTCAATAATGTTACAGCTATAGTACTGCCACATACGCCTCCAGAGAGTTTTGCAAAATTTTTTATGTTTGCATTTTCTCACCTGCAAATTGCGATATGTATGAATATCTAAGCAATAAATACCTACTCTACGGAAGGTACATTTTGCGTTAAAAATATTTTCTGGCCAATCAAGTTTGTACATCTCACGACAAAAAACGCCAGGCCTGCGCTGAAACCGCAGCACAGTCACAGCGAAAGCTGGAAGAGCGGCGTTTCTAGAGCCCGTTGTAAGCTCTCTTGGGGCTACAATACAAGTACACTAGAAAGGTACCCACTATGCTATAAATCACAATTTTTGTGAAGTTGCGAAGCACTTACTAAGCCATTATTCGTCATTCTGCGGAGAAGCGAGGCACCAGCTGCACGTCTGTAAGGCATTATGCGCACTTTGTTGACGCGACGACTGATGACGATGAATATTTATGGCTCAGCCCTTTGTAATGGGTTGGAAGCTTTAAACGGCCCACCAGTTATGTAATTTGTGTTGGGTGACGCCCGGTTGCTATTTCCCTCTCCCGTCATGCTGTATAGCATACGTTGACGTGGAAGAGAGACGGGGTGGGGCGAAGAACTTTACTGAGACCCCAAGTAAATGGATCATGCGCTTATGGGCTTCTTTGGCAACCAATACAAGTGCACTTGCGAGGAACCCACTACGCTCTAAGTCATTGTAATTTTACTGAGACCCCGAGGAAATGGATCATGCCCTTATGGGCTTCATTGGCAACCAATACAAGTGCACTTGCGAGGAACCCACTACGCTCTAAATCACTGTAATTTTACTCAGACCCCTAGGAAATGGATCATCCGCTTATGGGCTTCCGTGGCAACCAATACAAGTGCACTTGCGAGGAACCCACTAAGCTCTAAATCACTGTAATTTATCTGAGACCCCGAGGAAATGGATCATGCACTTATGGGCTTCCTTGGCAACCACTACAAGTGCACTTGCGAGGAACCCACTACGCTATAAATCATTGTAATGTTTGAGAAGTAGGGCAGCAGGCACTGGGCCATTTTTCGTCATTCTACGAAGAGCCGTGGTACCTGCTAAACGCATGTAAGGCATTATGCGCACTTTGTTGATGCTGTGCCTGACGACGATGAAGAATTATGGCAGAGTCCTTTGTAATGGGTTGGAAGCATTCAACAACCTACTCATTGCGCAATTAGCATTGTGTGACGCCTGGTTACAGAATTCGCGTTGTGCGACGCGTTGCGCGACGCTTGGTGCTTATTTTACTCTTCTACCACGCTATATTGCATATGCTAATGTGGTTCCTTCCCGACATGAAGCCTGTATAGGACCTTTTTGCATAGCAGTTTGAAACACCGGCATGGCTCAGAGGTTGAATACTGGGCTCCCACGCAGAGGGCCCAGGTTCGAACCTCGTTCCATCCTGGAATGTTTTTCTTATTTCGTTTTTTTTTCTTATTTCGAGCGATACTGGTTACGGACACCGGCGGCGGCGGCGGCGGCGGCGGACAACTACGGCGCCAAAAACGGCCGGTGAAATGATCTCATAACAGCTTTCGCTGTGAAAATTGACAATATTGACAAAAATCTTCATTTTGGTCCATATTGAGGTGCAATTTACACCACGCGGTGCTCCAATGAAAAATCAGGTTTATATCTCCATCTAAATCAAATAAATAAGCGATAAACAGCGCAGATACGGGAGGAAGCGAAGGAAACACACGAGGACCGGCGCTGTGTTTCTTTCGCTTCGTCCCGTATCTGCGCTGTTTATTTCTTCTTCAAAAACATGAACCAACTAGCCCCCTTCCACCGCTTGTGGAAATAAATAGTTCTTATATTGCATGTTTTACCATTACATACTTTGTTTTAAGGAAGGAATTAATTTTTGAAGTTGCCCACTGATGGCTATCTCCCCATTTGTTCATATGGCAGCTTCCTCATTAACTTCCCCATTGCCGCCCGCAACCTTACGATGACAACTACTAGATGCGAAGCATCTTATGGCGGAGTTCAGTCCGGTAATGGTGGTGTGCGGCGTGACCACCCTTACTGCGCAAGCGCGAACCCTCTCCGCTTCCCCTCTCCCCCTCTCCTCCGCTCCGCTCCCTTCCTCGTTTAGATAAAAGGCTCGCGTTAGGTCGCACACACGCGCAGTCACTGCGGTGGCTGCGCCGGTGTCATGAGTTCCAACATCAACGTCGGCGCCAGTTGCAGTAATATCTTACCGCCTGCCGAGATCGCGGAGCAGCGGGTGGAGCAGGGGAAAGCTCGACGCGCCGAAGCGCAACGTAAACGTCGGCAAGCGGACCCCGAGGTCCGGGCTAGGGAAGCCCAGTGCAAACAGCAACGTCAGCGGGAAACTGCTACGGATGAAACGCGGGCTCGACATGCGGAAACGCTGCTTCGCATCGCCTCATGGTACCCATTAGCGGGAGATGGTGTAATTTTATCTAAGGGTAGTAGCCCGCGCTACGCATTGGCACCAACCTCTAATCTATATTACATCTAATTAAAAAAGAGACACTACCAACGCTTTTTCGTCCTCTTGAGGCTGCTCATGAACCTTATGTCTCGTATAAGCCTATCAACTGGCGAACAATGTTTGTGAAGCTTCATTTAGCCAGAAATATATACTAGCACTTAACTTTTAACCTGTACATCACGCCAGACGTATTCCCCCCTTTTTTTTAATGCGAAGGCTTTTAGAATAACATACCTTCACTTCGACAACAACTCTATTGTCTTGGAAAATATTGAATTTTTGTTATGACATGTGCTTTATGTTATTTGTTACTCCATCTATTTTTTCTGCGAGCTTCTATAGATACGCTACCAGCTTCACTGTATATATTGCCAGAAAGCCACGCTTTCGTAATAAAACAAAATAGAAAATTCAACTTTCCCTGGCCTCGCCTCGCCATGAACCTCCTTCCATACTGGTAGCAATAGGATCGGCTGTGATTTTATAGCCTCACATGTCCTAAACATCAATTTCACCCGCAGTGATGGCACAAGCAGGTATAACTTTCGTGAGCCTATCTGCGCAGAAATGTGCATTGACAAAAATATAATGTTACTACAGAAATCCAGGACGTGACGGATATAGCAGATTTCAGTCACACCTGTTGTATGGGTAGAAGTTGTGATTTTTCATACATTCAACAAGAAGCTTTGGGCGTAGCACACCTTTCCTGTGCAGTATGATGTATGCCTAAGGCCAACGTTTTCTGGGAGCTCATGAAAACCGCAAACGTGTTTAAGGCTATAAACATTGCCGAAGCCATAGATATCACAAGCTGAAAATTCATACACGCCTTCTTCGACCGCCTTTTGATCTCTGAAGGTCCCCGTCGCCTTGTGGAGCACTAGGTAGTTTTTTTGCATGTACACGTCTTTATGGAATACGTACGGTGCAATCGCACATCGTTCTGGCGCAGGTGGTCCATTGACGTTCGACTGCGTCCTCTGCTGCGGGGGTACGAGTCTTGTGGCGACAGCAGGGTGTGGTCTTAATGGCAACGGAGCCCATATGGTGTCGGCTCTACGCAGCGCTGACTGGGTCGGGATCTGCAAGCCACGCTGCTGCTTGCGCCATTTGGCTCGCCTGTTCTGGAACCATACCTGCATCAAAAGATATGTCCCGTTTCTTCTGTTTATGGACTTCAGTCAGGGTGCACGTTTTAATTGGTAATATTAAGTACTTCTGTTCAGTGCTCGACAGGTCATTGAGGAATGCCTACTCATGTAAAGGAAAATTAATCAACATGAAGATATGCTTGTGGTAATGATGGTGACTAATTGCGCCAGCAGAGCACAATCTTCCCAGAAAATTCGCCCGTCGAGTTGATCTAAAATTAACTTCCAAATGAGCTCTCTTAGTACACGGATATAACCAGCGCAACAAAAGAAACAAGAGCAAGAAAATGCCATTAATGAAACAAATATAATCAAATACAAATATTTTGCTTAAGGCGCCATGATTGCGCCTCCAAGGAAGGTAATTTGCTTGCCAGAAAGGGGCAGCGATGATTTGCCAACTCACACATTATGTGCACGAGCTTAACGATTCGCAGCCTTAACAATAACTCGCTTTTTGCGACCTCTTTATATGCTGCTACACTCTAACACAAAAAAAAGAGTAGCATACTTCAAACTCGCTATGGCAGCTGAGACGGCGGCGACATTCGAGGAGTGATGGCCTCGACTTCATCGTCCTCGCATTTCAAAACCGAAAATGCGACGGTCTTCCTCCTCTGGACCCCGGCTCACACCAGCGTCCCTCTTGCAGGCAACCAGGCGGCCCACACCGCGGCTCGAGGTCTCCGCGGCCGATTCGGTGGCCGCCTCCACCTCCGAGACATCATTAAGAACACAACAGCAACCGTAATGGTCGTGGGGCGATCGCCTGACCACATTCGGTGGCATCACACAACATTACAGACTAAACAGACGCAAATAACCACCACCACACGACAAATTAAACAAAATACAGGCCGTTACTTGAAGGTTACTACAAACAGACGCTTACCCCGGCCCGGCGATCCTACGCCTCGGTTATCCGAGCATATACCCGATGGACGCGTGTAAAGCGTGCGCGGAAAGAGCCACACTGCGGCACATGCTTTGGGAATGTGCCAGGAGAGTTACTGTCGCTGCTGCCGCTCACTTCGCGAGGCATGTTAGGCAGGGACGAACTCCGAGAGCAATCGTTGCTGCTACCACCATGGGAGGGCAGGGGCCGACCGCTGCCACGGCTGTGGTCACTGCTGCGGATTGGCTGTGTCGACGTCGCGGCCGTTGGGAGGCGGCACTCACCAGCGACAAGCTGACCGACCAACTTTGGGCCGTCCGGCAAGCCGAAGATTCTGCCGGGACCAAGGACTTCGAGCAGTCACATGACGCCGTCATCATCGACGGAGGGTGGGACAGGACAGGGGTTAATCCCCTCTTCCCCCCGCCTCGCCCGAAAGAAACTGCGGAACTTTTAATAAAGTTTATTCATTCATTCATTCAACATAGAGTCACTGCACCCTGATTTCCTTCGGTTACCTTTTGAACCTTTTCACAAGGTATAATCAGGAAATGAGAGTCAAATTTTGTGCATGCATCATTTAACTCTCGAGGCAGCGTCTTTCGATTGGCTGCTGCGTTGAAGACGCCGCCGTATACTTCATATCAATCACGTGGCTGGCGTAAGGCGCTGTTCGTATCCCCTGTGGGCTGTTGGAAGTCCGGCGGGTCTCGACTTTGGTAGCTGGTCCCCGTCATCGGACCCCTCGTGCCGCTTTTGCAGAGAGGAGAGCTCTCGTACGTGTAGACAGAGGTTTAATTACATAGAAGCATGATTAGATATCAAGAGAGAGATCAAGAGAGAACTTTTACAAAAGTCTCCGGCTTATAAAACCCCGAGTCTGCCAACACTGAGGTTTCAGTTTCTTTGTTCAGTTTATTTCGATACAATTTATATCGCGCTAAAGTTAACAAGTTTCTGGTTTTAACAAAACTTCTACAAAATTGGTCCTGAATGTTTATGGGATAAAGTAATGCAGGGATAATCCAGGGCTTCCTAAGTTTCCTCCGTCCTGACACTTTCCTTCTCGGGAGGTGCTGGGAACATAACGTTTTAAAATGATCCATAAATGCTTCGTACGAAATATCTGATTCATTTGCGCGGTATACATCATCCTATAACGCATTTAATATTCCAGCACGAAAGGTTTCAACATTATCGTTAGTTATTAATTTACAGTACCGCCCACACATTAAAGCATGTTTACTCACTCGTTTAAACGCACATAAAAATGTTTCGATGTGATCGCTCAAGTCACTGCTAGCAACACCCGATTTTGTGAGGGACAGCTCGATGTTTGCGTCGAGAAGTATCGCAGACTACAAGTAATACGAGCCGGCATATGAATCACGTATGAGCATCTACTGAAAGACAAAGTGATATCGAAGTCAAATAGAAGTGCACTTTCACCTAAAATATGAATGTAAAAAACTCCACCACACAAAATGGTGTATCTGTTTTCACTGTCGTACTGAAGAAGACCGTCTAAGCATGCAAAAAATTTTGATGCAGCACCATTTGATGGGCGGTAAAAAACGGAAAATACAGTTTGTTTTGTAAGCCGAGGCAGTACTTCATAGCTTTCGGACGCATAAAGAAATTGAGGGATTAATTGGCATTCATTATCAGAAAATACAAGCAGGGAGCCACCTTCACCTCGACGTCCACGTGGGCGGTTAATGAAATACGTCTGGTGCATTCGTAGGATGAACACGTCATCATTTTACGGCCACTGCAAACTCGTCAAATTTGTTGCACATTCAACGAGCATTGATATGGAACCACCGCATGGTATGGCAATATAAGAGCTGATAACAAACATGACATTTCAACTGCTCAGGATTTATGCAAACACCAGTGCCGCGAGAGGGCATATGTGGAAGAAAGTGCGCAAATTTCCGCCATAATCAGCAATTCGCACATTTCCTTCATCTGTCTCAGTTTTTGTGACAGGACTTGCTCTGGACAAGTAATCTACATCATACATTGATGCAATGTACAGGACTGGTGTTGAATCCCCCCGACGCGAAATTACTTTGCCGTCTCTGCTCCAGACATATTTTCAGCTAAAAACTCCTTCCCGACAAATAGCAGCACCCAGTAATTGCTTGTTCTTGCGCGAGAGGTGTTTATTTACGAGCACGTATCTCGATGGGCCTTTATACTCAAGGAGTGGAGCAGTAAGCCACGCCTTCCTTGCTTTAGCGAGAAGAGCGTTACGTTTGGAACGGCGCCTGAAGCGAACAATAAGGCTCTTTCCCCTACCGTTTGGTGTTTGAACCATGTGGCACACATCAATATCCGAGTCGTCAATTATTTCACCCACTTTCAAACCAATAGCTTTAGTAGCTGTAGTTGCAATACAACCGTCAGTAAGACTTGTTGCTGGGCGAGTTGGTTGAAATCTATCGGGTATATTTTAGCGCAAACTGTGAAAGAAAGCACGGGAAAAGAGTAGAGGAAAGCAGAAAGGTCGAGCGCTCGACCTTTCTGCTTTCCTCTACTCCTTTCCCGTGCTTTCTTTCACAGTTTGCGCTAAAATGTACCCCATACAACCTTCAGGCAGACCTTTGACCTCAATGTTCTTCAGTTTCTGGTACTGTTCTTGGTCATCTATTTTGGTCTGCAGTTTCTGGTTTTTGTTCTCAAGCTGTTTATTATTTTCCACAAGTTCTTTCATGTCTAGCTTGTGCTCTTTAACATACTTCTGAATTTCAGACACACTGTCACTGCTCTCCGAACACTACGTTACACTCTCCTTCAAGAAGTGTGTAATATACTTTCTATCTCTTTTCTCTTTTTTTCCCTGTGTCTCTCTGTAGTCGTTTTCTCACTCGTCAGAGTTATTGTATCCCACGCCGGACAAATCGGCGCACGTTTTCTGGGAGCGACGCAGAAGATGAAGAAGAGGACGAAGAGCCGGTTCATGATGATGATAGTTTGCTGTCGGCTCTCCACGGCATAGCCAAATGCTTAACACCTCCGCTGTAAAAAATCAGTCCGCGTGCTCAACACTTACTAGCACTAAATGTAATACCTTTCTTTGTTAAAAGTGGCAGTTTGAGGCGCAGATATAGTACAGCGCTTCCAGCACGTACGCGGCAGTCGGTTAAAACGGACACGCCTCGCCGGGCAGGTGAGATGTTCGGAACTGTATAGCTAGACTGATCGACGGCGCGCGTTGCTAGGGTAGCCACGTGCACACTTTTTTCCTCGTTTCTAGTTGCTGTTTTCGTGGTGTGCCTGCATCTGCGACGACGTTCGGCAATAAAATAGAATAGAGTAAGTATATAAAGCTCCCTGGGGCTATGTACGGTAATTCTAGCATATGGCATACCCGATGTCAGCGCAGACGGCGTCCACGTACGTTGCATGTAGTTCAAGCGCTCGCACTCGCATGTGCTTATCCGAGCCTTCAGGGATATATTGCGTTGTAGAACACGCGGTCAATAACCGCGTGTTCTACAACGGGTACTTGGGTACCAGAATATGCCGTCGTAAAGCCGGGCTTATTACGGGGCCAAATTCTGAAGCGATTTTTGAGAAAAAAGTGATTTCATTCGCGCATAACCCGTGCGCGAATGAAATTGCAAAACGAAGTGCCCGCCTTCTTTTATTTCAAAAATTGGTTTCGTCAAGAAAAACATATAAAGCAAAACACTCGTACCATAGGTCTGTAGATTTAAGGTGTGTTGCACCTGGAGTAGTTTTGCATCCAAATAATCACTCTGCGTCTGTTGATTAGTCTCAGAATTCGGACGGATCCCTTCTCCCGTCTTTTCACTCCAGTTGACAGCCACATTCCCAGAAACGAAGCTTCTGCTATGGTATGTGGCCTCGACACTCGTGGCGGGAAAGTCATCAGCGCCATTCGCCCTGTCAACGAAGCACCCGCTCCTACACTTCCCTTAGTTGGACAAGACGACGGGGAAAAAGGGTTGAGTGGCACCCACGCAAAGGAGCCTAAACCAATTTCATTTGTAGTTTAAAAACTGCTCACATGATCTTCTGCTGCAAGTTTGTGACCAAGTGACATATTGTGAAAGGTACTATTTGCAAGTCGTGTTTCACACGATAACGCCGAATGCATTGTTCCTTCTCATGCCTGTTTGCATTTTTTTTATGTGAACCTTTGTTTTTTGTGCCTGTGTAGATCCCTTATTGTAGGGTGTTTTGCAAAGTCTTGTTACGATTCCGTTTTCGCATAATAATATTGCGTCAGGATTTTAAGATATTGTTTGTAATAACTGCTCACAGTGAACAGAAATGACAAGACAGCAAGTCACAAGGCTGGTGCCTCCATCCATCAGTACTTTTGTAACTTATACATAATCACAAGGAATAAATATGGAAATATGATGCCGATTTCTGCAGTATCTTTTGCAGTATAAGACACTATGCACATCGCAGTCACACATTTTAGTTCGCTCTACTCACACAAGCATGTAAACGAGGTCCAGCTCAAATGCTTAATTGGAAGTCATAATCCATCTTCTCGCACTTCCTATTTTAATCTACGGGAAAAGCTCTGCGAGTTAATTTGATGAATTTTGTTAAGATTGTGCTAAAATAAACATCTTTTTTTTACACTCAGTGAGAACGATGACATGTGTTATTAGACTTGCTTAAAATAAAAACTTTACTATTTCTAACAGTACTCGTGCTACACTAGGGAATGAGTCAGTTGACTAACCTAAAATAGTTATAGTGTCACTTCACACTCCAGTGCGAGTCATTTAACCCATTTAGCAGTGTTATCCGCAAGAGTCATCTCACTCCCTTAGCAGAGGTAATGATATCTTACAGATAAGAGTCCTTGCGCTACCCCTAATGAGTCAAGGTACCATAGAGTTTCTCACAATAATACCTAGAGGGAAATGCGGTGCCACCGTCTATGCAAATTTCTTAAGGGGCGCTGTACCGTCAAGTGGATGACGGGATATGTGTCTGCGATGACTGTGTTGGATGGCGTTGAGCCAGGCTTAGCTTTAAACGTAGATACAACTACACAAGTAAGGCTTCTCTGAAACAAAACTTTATAAACGGATCTTACTCACGCGTATCATTTTCTGCAATAAATGTCCACTCACCCGTACAGCTTAACCAAACGGCGAAAGAGAGAAACATACGACAAACAGTCGCAGAGTGAACGCTGACCTTGTCTTCTGCCTTCCAAGTTTAGCGGCCGCTCGTTACCTTTTACTTTTCGTAATATTATACATCGGCGTACAAGTTTTCAACGCTGCATAAAACTTGTCTCTGTGTAAAACTAAAAAAATAAGTAGCTTACTACGCGCTGCTTCTGTACGAAATTAACCACTTTGGCTCAAATAATGCGTTGTAGCCAGACGTGTCTCCTATAGGTTTCCGGGCTCTTCGCGAACGATGCCAATCCGAATCCGACACATCCCAGAGGAGTGCCTCGATGTCCTCCTCGTCCGCCGCTCCGTCCAGAGTGGGGACATCCTTTGACGGGGCTCTTGCCGTCACAACCTGTTTCTCGCAGCACAGTACGCCCTTTTCACGCATTGCTCGCGTGTCGGGACGTCGCAGTAGTCGGCAGGAATTTGTTGCGGGTGTTAGCTCGATGTTCACTGAGCGCTGTCGGGCGTAATGCCCAGTTGTTGTGTGCCACTGTGCTCAAAACATTCATACAATGGTTGAATTTTCTTACAGACTTGAAAAGGAAAATTTTCTGTGTGCCGAAGATTAAGTGCGACAAGTGGCAGCCAACAAAAAACCTCATATCTATGCAGTGCTAGTATTACGACACTACCCTGTAATAATTGTTTGTTCTGCAGGAGTGTTGTGGCATGACAGCGGTGACTGAAACATATTTATCCTTATACCTTCGTTCGAGGGTATGTTTCTGGAGGAAAAATCACAGCATATCCACGGGGTGAATGATGATGAGTGGGGCGAAGCTACGGAGGGAATCATCTGTAAACCGTGAAACTCTTCCGTGAAATGCGCCCAGTACATAATATAAAGAGTGTGAAACATCGTGTATATATTAAACATCAAACTTTTATTGTACTGTTGGTTTACGTGGTCCCTTCATTATCACTTGTGATCGGTGAAATGCAAGGAAGAAGTCCGCTCCCGAGCGAAAGAGCGACCGCATTCCCCGCTCGCCCTGTGCGAATTAAAGGCAAGGCTAGAGGGAAGACAGGACGCGCGTTCCACGACGCGAGGTCGGTAGCATGCCCAACGAAAGCCAACGGAACGCGATCGTGCAAGTGCTCCGGCTTCGCATCGCCTCATGGTTCCATTTAGCGTCCCAAAACCAAACATATTGCTCAAGGTGTGCCTTGCGTTTTTCGTAGAAATAATTTCTTTATCATGTACATTAAGACGAAAAGTTGAAAGCTCACTAGAGTGTATCGCCCGCAAAGTATGTCTTTTAGTGTGATTTAACTCTCGTACGGCAGGGTCCTCGCGCCGTTGCCGGTCCACCTCGCCCGTTGACGATCGGGCGAGGTGGCCACATACAAGTACTACTAATACACTTTAAGAAAAACATCTGGCGTTCTTTCGTTCTGCTTTTACAAAACATCTGGCGTCTTTCGTTGGTTTATTTCATCAATCAACGGCGTTTTGAACAAAATTTTTATTGTTTAATCACGCACAGGAGAAATCTCACCAGGCACTACCTTGGAGGTAAACAATGGCTGCTAATGGCAATGAGAGACAGAAGAAGTCGGCTTTTAGCTAACACTTACACTTCTACTTCTACTAACGTTTCCTGCTGGAACATGCCAATGGCTGCTAATGGGGAATGAGAGACAGAAGAATTCGGCTTTTAGTTAACGCGCACGCTGCGAATTTTTTATTGTTCAACAACGCACAGGAGAAATCTCCCACCGGCACCACCTTGGAGGTCAAAGCGTAAGACTTGTTACTCACTACTACGAGCACGACGAGGGACGAACGGGTGCCGCCTTAAGGAGCTTCGCCCCTAAAACGGTGCAGTAAGAAGTACTTTATCGGTTAGGTTAATTACCAGCAGTCAGTTTAAAGCGGCGTTGTACGAAATGCACCGGTGATGTGTGTGGATCACTGTGTTCAAATAAGTCCAGGAATTGTTGGCAATTGCCAAATTTTCCAAGAGACACCCAAAAATTGTCTGAGTGGCAACTATCAAGCGCGACAAACGGTAGCTGCATAAATACTTGATCTATATGCGTCGTATTGCTGTCAGCAACACGGATACACTGTTGAAAAGCAGCAAATTTGAAACTACGCGAGCCTGGGCGTACGTTAACCTGAGTAAAGTCTCGGCGCAGGGACCTAACAGGCATGCGAGCAAGACATGTGCACGTGTCAGCTACAGTGAACTTTGAAATCGCGGCTTGATATAGTTAGCAATAATTCATACATTTTGTTTCATTCTTGTCGCCCATTCTGAGGCAGACTCTGCGTTTGTGTTCTCTTTCCTCGCTTTTCAAATTGAGCCACAAGGTAATATTGTTATTTTCTTTATTTAAACTTGTTAAATAACAATTTTTCTAGTTTATGTTCTTATGCCCCAGGAGGTCTGCCGAAGACGTGTGAGAAATAAAGGCAGATAATAAAATCACGCCATATCCACGAAGTGAATGATGATTGAGGAGCTGGCTCGGAGATAATCGGGTAAACCGTGAATGTTCCATACAATTCCTCTACTGTCATATAAAGACGTCACACGTTTTTATAGTAGCGATTCTGGTCATGTTGTTGTCGAACCACAAGCGGTCGCAGTCCTTGCAGCTGTGGCCGAACATGTGGTTGAGGAAATCGAGGAAATGTGGTTTTGCATGCGTTAATGTCATCATCAAGGCGCTCAAGGTGCAAGAGGTAGAAGACTTCTCTTTCGCCCGAGCTGCGCCTGTAGCGGTCGCTTATGGAACTAAGGTTACGCTTACGACGCGGGACATTGCCCCAGCTTAAGAACCTGGCGAGCCAGCTCCTAAAAGCATGCATTTTAACCAAAGCCTCGAAACTACAATTATGTATTTATTATCGTCTCTCATTAACTGGTTATCTTTACTGTCAACATGTACACAAGGAATTTCATTATCATTGCTTCATAATGACACTTTCGAAGCAGCGCAGCTTCGATGCGCAAATCTTCCCGAAGAGCAGCAATGCCAAGTAATATGGTTATTCGACCTTCGATTATCTATTGCTCGACAATGAGGCCTCAGCAGACGCGTTCTTTTCCATTTGCATAGCAAGATGAGCCAGTGTCAAAAGACCCAGTTTGCAAAAATAAACTATCACACCAACGAGCAGTCGCAGCGCGTTTAAAAGTGGTTTCAGACAGCAGCGTAAGATGACAGCGCGAAGCGACGAATTTCATAGTGCTGTTAGACTGTAAACCATCGAAAATGTTATTTGTTTAAACATGATCACGCATTAATGCCTCTCCACGCTATTATAGTCTCCACAACACCCCCGTACTGCCTGCAAACGGCTCGCACGCCTGCCGGCAATACACCCGTGCATCGGAGCAGGCGCGAAAATGGCGGACACCGTAGCAGACGACGCGGTTGTCTCCACTCTGAACAGAGAGGCGAGTGACGAGGACATCGAGGTACTCTACATTCCAGCATTCCCATGCGCACAACTGCGTCGCCACGCCAGTTTTTTTTTCTAGGTAATTGTAAGAAACTCTTCGCAAGGTAGAGACCTTAGAGCGCACTGACTTTCAGCCAAAAAGAGCCTTCACGTATCTCTTCAAAGAGACGTATACGTGGCAAGTAAGGCACACCAAAAAGAGTGGCAGATGATCTTTTTTTTATTATTATTAAAGTGTCGCGCGGCTTCAAATACGGGTTGGTTGGTTGGTTGGTTGGTTGCCGAAACTTAATTAGTAATGTACACTAGCATTACTGCACACTCATCCGCCTGTTCATTTCATACTATTCCAACGTAACATGGCACAGAGTAGAAAGCTGAATGGTCCTGATATATGCGTGCCAGTGTGCTTAAAATGACATCTTTGAGAGGTGTTAACAGCGAATCTCTTCTAGCTCGGTGTAAAATGTGGTCGTGCCCGAAGACTATGATCATCATGAACGGGTGTGTGCCACGGAATTGTATGCCACGGAATGGGTGTGTGCCACGAGAAGGCAAACCCGTGATTCAGAGACAGAAGGTTAGGTGGGCAGACGTGATTAAGAAGTTTGCGAGGATAACATGGCCGCAGCAGGCACAGGACCAGATTGATTGGCAAAGCATCGGAGAGGCCTTGGCCCTGCATTGAGCGTAGTCAGGCTGGTTATTCCAGCTATAGGGAACCAGCGCTGGAGTTTCCGCGGTGTAGGCAGTGCCGCCCTGGCGGTCAAAGCGCGCATACTCCAGCCGCTCCCGCGAACGAGAGTGGAGGCTGGTTGAGGCGATGCAGGCGCCTATCACCGAAACAAAACAAAAGGATGCTGGCGGTGATATTGCGCATTCAAGTGCCACAATACGTAGAAATGAGGGAGCGCGTATCCTTCTATGTTTTTCCTTCTGAAACATATGAAGAGGAACGGATGCGGCGTTGCATCCCGGAAGTCAGGCGAGCACAGTATGTTCTGCTCTTGCTCTCTACCTGGTTTCTACCGAATTGCGCGTGTCTGGTAGATTTATTCGATAGTGAGGGCCCCCAGTGGCAACCGGGGCCAACGAGCAGGATTTAATCGGTGTTTTGTCGTAAATAAAACGTACATATTACCCAGAATGGGGCATGTGTAACAATTTTTTCGTGTGACCACCACCAAGCTCCTTCTGATGCCACCGCCTGCAGTGAATGATGCGATAGGCAGGTAGTCTGCATTATTTGCAAAACAGTTACGCAGAAGGAAAGCTGTCTGTCTACGAGGTGCGTACGGGGGCACGTTCGCCGAAGCCGCTGAACTGTTATGAGAAATACGCACGCGATGGATGCCTCCGTTGAACTTAACTTGTGGTATACAGACGGAGTTCTTGTCACGAACAAAGCCGCGGACTACTCGAAGCTTAGCTTTCTGGAGTCAGCCGATGCGGTAACGCTTCTTTGTGCATTGGCTGCCGCGGCGAAGTGACATGGGAATTTATGCCTCGTTAGAAAAGGGTCAAATGTCTTGGATTTTTACTCGTGGTTTAATTCGCCTAGCGCACTGTGTTAGTTATTTCGCTTGCCTGTGTCTGCTTAGAATAAAGGTGTTTGATCAACATGGACAATTGCTGGCGTTTTACGTGCAAACAAGGTATTATTATGATGCACGCCGTACTGTGGGAATCAGGATTAATTTTGACCACTTGGGGTTCTTTAATGTGCACATACACCTCAGTACGCGGGTGTTCTTTGTATTCAACCCCCATCGAAATGCGGCCACCGTGGCCGGGAATCTATCTCGCGCCCTCGAGTATAACAGCGCGACACCATGCATACTATGCTAGCACGGTGGTTTGCTTGACCAACGTCCGCGTGCATGCATGCCGCGGGCTAGGCATACATACCACGGCAGAAAAACATTGACGCAGCTACCCCTTGCCTCTTACTTTTTTGTACTGCAGTAGTGGGCAGCTAGCATCGACGCAGCACGTACTTATCAATGGAGGCTTGTGCGCCAGCACTACCTATAGACACAAATCCCAGCACGCAATCAGAAAATGCACTCTAAGGCAAAAGGGTGTTAAAAGGGTGTGTGGTTCGTCCTTTTGGGGACTAATGGGGCTGCCACAACCATTATTCCCTTTAAGGACTAACGGCACCGGGTCTAACAGTTAGTCCCCACAATGGACTAACATTTAGTCCTCGCATTTACACCTTACCGGGCAACTGTTAGTCCCCACAGATCACCTCAATGGACTAACATTTGGTCCTCACATTTACGCCTTGCCGGGCAACCGTTTGTCCTCGCAGTTGCACCTCGCAAGGACCAACGGTCGGTCCACTCAAACGCTCCATTCCGATGAACTTTTTATCCCAGGGATGATTTTCTACAGTTACTCTCCGCAAGACTTAATACTTTTTTCGCGTGTTTCTTTCCGCGGTGAGCAACAAATGCCGCGGAAAAGAACACGCAAAAGAATATTTAGTCATGCGTATGTCACTGCTTTCGCATTCAATGCGACAACGAAAGACAAAAGTGAGACAATGAAACGTTTTATTTTTTTCTATACATATGAAGTTTCTGCTTTCTTTCATTGAATTCCCTACAAAATGTCCAATACAGGTTCAGCCGCGTTGCCATATCTCGTACAGTCCTTTCTGTGAAGCTGCTCCAACGGAAGCGATAGATGACAGGCGTTGTACGCGCCAGGGCACACAGCATTGTGCTCGTTGTGGGCAACGGCTGCATCCTGCAAAAGCACAAAAACATTGCAAATATTTAGTCACGTGACAGCGAGGGTGACGACGCACGCACTGTGCAAATACGTGCAATGTGAACTAAAACACGTCTAAAACATGGCACGCAAATAATTTCACCCCTGCGAAGCACAAAAATATTGCAAATATTCCGCGACACGTCACAGAAGGGATGAAGACGCACGTACATGACAAATATATGCAAGGTGAAATCAGAATCAGAAATCGTTTTATTTAGTTATCGAATCAATTACAAAATTTGTGTATACAGAAGCAGGTCCCATAGTCAGAGACTCAATCGGGACATACTACAGTAGTGAATATAGAAACAATTAATTGGTGCAGCAAACAGTGGTGCAGAAAACAGGTCATATTATACATCGCAGGTAAAAAAGAAAAAAGGAGTTCTACTGAAGAAAATCATTAGCAGAAAGTAGCAACAAAAACTGAAATTAGACAACATAAAAAATAGAGGTAATTCAACTCTCCTAAACAGTTTTCAGATAATTACCATGGTGAAAAATGTTAAAAAATAAACTACGAAAAAGAAAACTCAACAGAGACATCTGATATCAGCAATGTAGGATGATCATGCGATGCTGCGTTAACATTAGGTTGTGAGAAGGCACGAAAGGGAGCGGGAGTAATAGAAGTGACCAAAACTATCCAGATTATAGAATGGATGAGAGGAAAGTTTTCATATCTTTTTTGGATATGCCGATTGATTCCGAGGTTTTTATTCCTGAAGGTATAGTGTTCCAGAAATTGATTCCAGTGAAGTGGGCTGTTTGTTTGCCATAGTTAGTATTAACTATAGGTAAGCTAAAATTGTGATTTTGTGCAAACCTTGTCAAGTTTGTATTCTCTAGACTTGATGGAGGGATTATAAACAAAGGAAGCTGATTTCTTATTTGCTTGAAAACTAGTATTCCTAGATTATATTTGAAAGTGTTCTCGATTGTTAGGATGTTGTTGGCATGCAGGAGTGCTTTAGCATCACTGCGATAATGACTGTGGGTAAGTATTCTAATAGAGTGATTTTGCATAGTTTGAAGGGAGACGAGATGACTGCTGTAGGTATTGCCCCAAGATGTGACACAGTAATTAATATGAGAATGAATAAAAGCGTAGTACAATGAAAGTAATGTGGGTTTGGAAAATATATCGCGGGATTTAATTAGGGCACGTATGCCGTAAGCCATTTTTTTTTTCGCAGGTATGCAACATACGAATGAAATTTCAAATGACGGTCCCGTTTAATTCCCAAGAAGGTCGCCTCATCGTCTGCTTCAATTGCGAATTGATTTAGAAATATTGGCGGGATATAATTATGTTCACGTTGGTGAGAGTGGAATACAACGAATTTCGTTTTAGTGGGATTTATTTGTAATTTATTGTGGATACACCAAGCAGCCAAGCCTGAAAGGTCATCATTTAGTTTCTGTGTCAGAGATTGGAGGCATTTATCAGTGTTAACAATTGTTGTGTCGTCTGCATACAGTAAGCATTCTGAACTGGTAAGGCAAGATGGCAAATCATTTATGTAAATAATGAAAATAAGTGGGCCGAGAATAGAACCTTGAAGTGCTCCTATATTTGTTACTTTAAGTATAGATTTATGAGCTAACAGACTGACAACTTGGCTTCTATTGAGTAGGTAGTTTTTTATTAATAATAGTGCAGGACCAGTTACGCCTATTGCTTGAAGCTGCATAAAAAGAATGTGGCGGTTGATGGTGTCGAATGCTTAAATAAAAACACACGTCTAAAATATGGCATGTAATTAATTTCACCGTGATGTCATACGTCATCAATTAAGCATTTCAAGCCACACAGCGCAACAAACACTTCAAGTGCGGTGGCCGCAGCCATCACGCCGAGGCGCCGCCAACCACCGTGCCCCAACGAGCCGGCGAGTTTTTTTGCGAGCGGCGTCGTACAACTCGAGCAAGCCCGTCAGCCGCAACGCGAAGCCGACGCCACGAAAGGCGCCAGGCTGCTAGCGAGCGAGCGAAGGGGACGCCGACGATAACGGCGTCCAATTTCCACCAAATTCTTCGAGCGCGCACTAGTACAGTGCAGCGAGCGAAAGCGGGGTCGACGCCTCGAACGGCGGCGAACTGCTTACGAGCGAGCGTCGAGGAAGCCGAAGGTCACGGCGACCAATTTCCGCAGAGTTCCGAATCGCAGCTAATGTCGGCTAGCTGAAGCACCCGCCAACCCATGCCGGTGCATTTCAAGCGCGCGGCATACAATCGAGCTCGTTGCTACCGCACAGCGTTTCGGACGAGTCGCAAAACAGCGGCGAGGCCTCTGCCTAATATTGCTAATATCGCGAGCTTGCAGCTCATCACCACGTGAATCATCGGTGAGCGAACATCCGGCCAGGCGACGACAACGGCGGCCAATATCCAGGCGGTCACAAAGCACAGGCGAGCTCACGCCCAAGCCGGCCCTCGCGGTACATTTCGTGCGCGCGATATACAACACGATCGAGTCCGTTACCGATAATCGCGATCAGTTTCGCGCACGCGATAGGTACGGCAGAATAAAAAGCGATCACTTACTTGTGAAAGAATCCAGCGCCGATTTGTGCCCCGAGTCCGATAGGCCTACAGTCTCCCCGGCCGCCATTCCTAGCCGGTGGCGACGCAGTGCCGTGACTGCGCCGGAGATATACAGAGCGGCGTCGCGACGTGTCGAGTGCAGCTCCAGACTTCGTGGGTGTGGCGAAACGTAAAAGCAGCGCGACACACTCATCCACGCATACGTCTGTATCAAAGGCAGCGAGCCGTAGGTCCTAGATCGGCGAACTCCGAGCGCGACTTAACCGGCAACACGCCAGCTCGACGAGGAGGACGATTAACTCCCTTGACAACGGTTTGCACACGGAACTTATCCATGCACATGGCCTGCATCTCCCGCGCCGTTCATCCCTTTGCAGACTAACTGAATTGCACACGGTACGCATCCCTCTCCGCTTGCTCCTACGGCGGTCTAACCGTTCATCTGCGCGCCTATTGGGTTCCGTTACTCCTCGTTCGGGTAATTTTGCCTTAGAGTGATGGTGACGACGGAGTCGCCACCACGGCACAGCACTGTCTCTTCGACGCCGTATGCACAGACGTAGTCTGCTTTGCAGGGCTTCTCTCCATTTTCCAGTGCTTTCCTGAGAAAGTATCCTTCCGGCAAAGTTATTTTTTTCTAAACCATAGTGCAGTATTACTGGCGCAATGGCTGCTCGAGCTGTTCGCGCCAATATGAAGCACGGGAACGGCGCACGCGCGTGCGCTCACCGCGGTACAGTGCGGGTGTCGTCTGGGTGCGAGCGGCTGAGTTATGTCGCGACTCCCCGCCAGGCGCGCTTTTTCGGCGCGACACCTATCCAGCGCTGGTCTCCCATTGCGTCCTAGCTTACTCGTCCCCTGTACGCAGCCATGGGGCTCCGGGGGAAAATGTGCATGGTACGTGCGGTGCACTCATCATATACACGGCATCATTCTACGACCGGCATACCATGAAGGCCTACATGGTACATCGTCTCTGCTGTGAGCTGACACACTTCCTGCCCGCCGGTTTTCAAGACCTCCATAAGCAACGAACACACCTCAACTCACTCTGTGCCTCCAGATTTCGCCTCTTTAGCGTTCAAATATAGTCGTTGTTTTATTTATACAAAAGTATCAACGCGCGTAATTCATAGGCGTTCTTTTTTATGTATGGATTCCACGCGAACACTTTTTTTTCTAACAAACTTAAGGCATGGGTATCATCTTTGTATATGGAGTGCATCAAACTGGAGCGCATTGTACCCTTTGTACTGTGGTCTACTTATCAAGGTAGACGCCTTTTTAGTAGCGGAAAGACTGGGTTTGTGAACACATACGTGATACTTGCACCGAGTTTATTTGGCCGCAGCAGGCGACAGTCATAACGCGAACATCGAAAGTTACAACATTGGTGTCAAGTCCGAAGACCTCGCTTCCGGTATACCAAGCTTTAAGTAAAGCGAAGGGCAATGCGCCCAAAGAGCCAAAGAAGTGCGTCTCATGCCGTTTATTTTAACACGCAATCCAATCAAACCTAACAGCGTGCCTTGCACCGCCGACACCCCACTTTCTCTTTTTTCACTCATCTCGTGAGCACCTCACTTGCTTTTATTAACAGTCGTCTTTACAGCTAAGGCGACTGAACGATCTAAAAAGCTCGCTCTTCAACAAAGATACTTTGTACCTGTTACCGTATAATAGTTCTCAGAAGGCTCGCCGACGCCCCGTTAAACAGTTGTTTTCATGCAACACCTGCTCCTATAGAATGAGGGAATATGGCATTCTGTGACACCAATCATTCAGGAAACGTTATACGCTTGCTCCTCTCACCTGCACTCTGGCCTCTGAGAGGCTGATTCTCCGGGATAGCTGTTCCCGCAGGTAGAAGCTGGGATAGTGAGTCCTCTGGAACAACGCCTCCAACTCGCTCAGCTGCGGTGCCGAGAAGGTGGTCCGGTTGCGCCTCTGCAATTGCATACGGGACTATAAGAGGTTGGCAGGCGACAGGAGGACGAAGAAGCACGCCGGAGCCACAGCCCTCAGTAGAAGCGCAGCTGAAACTGCCATCGAGGCTCCACTATATCTTTCAATCACACTAAATATTTTACAGTTCACTGTACTACGATGTATTAATCAATGCATACCAAATAAACTTTGCTTAAGACAAAGGGGTTTTCGGACACGCTACTCTAAGCAACTAAAGTAGTCACAGTATTTATGTTCCTTTAATATGGCGCTGTCTCTTTCAATAACTTTTGCTGGCGGAATAGTTGGGATACAAAATTCATAATGTTGCAGCACACACACACTCAGGAAAAAATCAAGAAGTTACAGAAAAAAGGCGCCAACATTGTGGAAAGCCCGCACTCACTCAAGGCTCTGAATGTTTTTCTTGTGTGTGACGCGCTGTATGAACAGTGCTAGCGATAGCATGCTGAGCTCAATGTTCGTGTTAGTTCAAGTGTGTAGCTTCGCTCATAGAATAACAAAAATATGTAATAAGGTTTGCCTATTAACAAACTCTGCGCTAATATATCTGTCATGCCATTTGTTTGCCTTGCATATGAGAAAATACGCAACAGCACATCGTGACTCTTCCACCTCTGGTATGTGCAATGGGCTTGTCCCGCCGACATCAATGGAGTCCTCGACAAGTGGCCGATGTATGAAGCAAACGTTGTGGCTTTGGCATATGCATGCACGGAATCGCGGAGATAACGTTGCGTGGTGATCCGACTCCTGTCTCGTGACAGCAGCGAGTGCGTATTTTCTCCAACCATGTGACTTTGTTAGAAATATTCTTATAAGCACCCGAACGGTTTAGCTGAAGGTGGGGATGTCGCATAGCAAATAACACAAATAACGCGCATTATCCATAATTCAGGTGACAAGTTCTCATCCTTGCAACTGTCCTCGTCTTCCACGCTTGAATTTACAAGTGCAAATGGCGCACGGACAGGTCGAAAGGGCGCCCCAGCTACATTTTGAACTCTAAGTATTAGTAAGTCTAGTCTGTCGCGTATGTCCAGTATTAAATCGTGTGTCTAACATCCCCTACTACTTACCATACTAAGCTTTAGTTTGAAGCAACGCTTTCATTTATTCTCCTTGTCACACCAACTGGAAAAAGCTTCCAAGTTCATTCGTAATATTACATTCAATTTGCGCGTTTTTATTTACCGTTTTGACACGGCTTACGTATCTGGAACAAGTGTTTCTGATACAAACTAGTAAGTGCAACAGCAGATGTAGCTCACATTTATAAATAAATGGCACGCATCAGAAAAGAGAGATACTTTAAAGCACAGTTACTTACCTGTCTTCGGCTTGCGACTAAGAGTGAGTCGATCAAGACCTCTCGTGCACCCGCCATAACTTGCTGGTAGAACCGAAGAAAAACAAAAGTCATGGCAGTGTTGGGAGGAGTGACAACATCTGTGATGCAGTGACCGAATCACAATATTCAGATAGCACTCGCAGTGCACGTAGCCTTGCCCAGCTTCAGCGGCAGTTTGTGAAAGCTGAATCAAAATGCAAGAACCGCTCTCATCTGCGTATTCTGCGGTTTAGCCATCACTGTCATTCTCGCTAACACAATTTTTCTCGAACCATTTAATATTTCGGTTCTGTCCAGATTCTTAGCTGACACGATAATTTAAACGAATATTTTTTAGAGAACTCCTTCACTGTGTGTGCAGAGTGTGGTGTTTCGTATGCATTATTAGATGGTAACCTTCGCAAATAACGAGAGGGTGAAGCTATTGGAGAGTTTCTGCAAGCCTTTCCCATCAATAAAATCTCTGGAAACAGTGTCAGCGGGCTTCTGATATTGATGCGCTGCATTAAAACTATGTACCTGTCCAGCATGTCACATAGCAATGATTACAGTGGTATCTCGTGTCCTGGTTCGTCTGATTGTATCTCTAGTAATTATCGTGCTCAAAAACTTAGTTGTTAGACAGCGCCGCGTTTCTCTCCCTTAGTCATCGTCTACTTTTTCAGCGCCGTTTTCTTCAGGCTTAGTGCTTGGGTTACAGGAGCCAGAAGCAACTGTATAACTTTTACGAAGCATGCACCGAAAAACCGGTCGCACTTACCTTTATCATCCACTATGTTGGCACGTGGTAAAGGTCTTTGCCCTGTCAGGACAATCTCAGCCCTGAAATTCCACCCTTGAAAATAGCTAGAGCGAGACTTTACCTAAGCGAATTGTTAATCTCATTTAGGGACACCATCACAATTCGACGTAAGGTTCACAATATAACCTAAAGAAATGATGGCACTCATTCGGGTCTGTGAGGCCACTTAGGAGCAAGATCATACGGCTATGCTCAGGTCTGTAACGAAAGGCTTGTACCAGGATTTCTCATACAGTTAGACGCATCCCAGATGTGATTGCGTTAAGAAGACGAAGACATGGGCACTGACTTTCACTTGTCCAGCACCATCTCATCCAAGTTTCCTTTACATTCCAAAAATACGCATATAATACTTAACACCACACAACACTCAGTACGCGGAACGTTGTCCTTTACAAATGCAATCTAATCAAATAATTTTGTTCATTTAGTAATTTTGTGATTCCTGATTGATTATTGATTGATTGATGATTGATTGATTTGATTGATGATTGATTGATTGACTGATGACTGACGGAGACTGACTGACTGACTGACTGAATGACTGACTGACTGACTGACTGACTGATGACGACCGACCGACCGACCGACCGACCGACCGACCGACCGACCGACCGACCGACCGACCGACCGACCGACCGACCGACGACCGACGACTGACTGATGATTTAACAGTCTTTTTAAAACAAGCACCACACATAGCGTTCGTCTTTCTGACATCACTGCCTCGACAGTGCGTGCACGCTAGAAAGATCTGTGGCTTTTGGCTCAGCGTGTTGACTGTATATTAAATACAGTGCACTCGTTGGTTACATGATGATAAATTTCGGACTCGTGAGATGCCTACACTCCGAAAGTACACACATGTCGTACACAGCAGCAAATTTCGCTCACTTACCCGCGCTCTGTGTCAGCTGTAATGTAAGAACCAAGTGCGGATGAGTCCACTTCAAACCGCGGAATGTGTGCTGTCGCGATTGCAACCGCGTAATACTTTCAGCTAACCAAAACGCCAATTTTTAACACGTTTGGCTAACCCCAAAGCGAGCACTCGCTTACCCTATGACGTCATTTCCTCCGCTGCACGTGAGATCGTGGTTAATGATTTCAGGCACCTTTGTAAAATTTTATTGTAACCGATGTCGTGACCGAACTCAACATGAGGAAGTTCCCGAACATACACAGGAATCCTTGTTATCGCAACTTAACGGAAAAAAAATTGTGTGCTACATCAATCTGACATTGTATCCATAAATCTTGCCCTCTACTTGTGTTCACGTTTTTGGCGCACACTTTAGCAGGTTCAAGTGGCCGTGTTTGTTGACTTAGGCGTATAGCAGTGCTTTTAGGTACAATTTTTACGACTAAGCACAGATTCTCTTTATAATGTTTTAAGAAAAGCAGAGAGCTCTTTATATAACAAACTTAACAAACGTCAAAATGTTTGCTTACTCGAGTATTTGCTGGTCTCCAATCCTGCGAGACACAATGAACGAAAGTGTCTCCGTTATTTTTGTCTTTGTCAATAGTGCGATATAAACGGCTGATGTTATGATAAAGTCACTAGCAATACTCACCATTAACTACATTGCCGAGAGAACGTGAAGGCAATATTCCGGCAGTGTCTCGATGGAGATTCATTAGCAATTTAACTGTGACCCATCATTTTCGCGTCCATCATAGAAAGTAGTTGAGAATTCTAAAGGAAGCTGCCGATTACACCACGTGCAATTTGATATTACCGATCGTGGATTATCGCAATCAGCCTTACGACTAAGTAATGTTGCTCAGCCTCCACAGTATATGCAAAGTTAGGATGGCGGTAAGAGCATGCCGACGTCAGCCGAGGAGCAGTAAGGTAAAAGTTGTACGATAACATAACCGGATCCATGCCGAACCACCTGAATGGGTTTGATTATCTTAAAAAATAATCTATATATTGTGTACTATATATAAAAGCAATAAATCGCACCTATAGAACTGATTTAAAGGGGCACTGACACCAAAGTAACTTGACATAAAACTGACTACAGCATGAGCTTTGAGTGCTTGCAAGAAACGCTATGACGAATTTTCCCAAAGAACAGGCGACCTGAAGTTAACTTATTTCAGTTTTGAAATCTAGAAACAAAGCGTGGCTCCCTCTACAGACTTGTCGCGATAACCATCAGCAAACGTCAGGAGTGCAAAAGACGTGGAGACGTACGGCACATATCATCACGTTTTTTTTTAGAGAAACCACCGCCTGCACGTGGTGCATGAAAACATTTCAGCGTCCGATGCCAAGGAAACCAAAAATGAAATGGTTTTGCACCTCCACTTGCTCGCGTATGGTCGGATTCGTCCGGCGATGACAGCGACGACGGCATGGTCTCGTTGCCAGGAGACGCAGCTGAGCGTTTCATTGGAACGGCGGTGCTTTTCTAATCATTCTATTCTAAACGTAAGTACCCAAGAGGATAGCGCGTACGACGCATGCGCAGTGGGGACGAACGCTAACGCAATGCTTTGCGTACCCTATTCTAAAACTGCCTCCTGCCAAGTTCCGTCATACTGTTATATTTCTTAAAGGCGGCATTTTAAGCCAATCAGAGAGGCTGTAGTAGCCCTCTGGACCAATCAGGGGCACCAATGGCGGAATTTGACAATGTCCAGAATAGCACTCCTGGTGACGCAAGGCTGAGGCACATGTGCGAATTGTAGCAGATGCGCATGTTTGCTAACGCCAGCGCTGTGATGTTTGCAACGCACGTGATGTTGCCGTGACGAGACGCTAATTCATATCGTCACGGGAGTTTTCCACGTCTCGGCAGGATTTTTTTTAAATCTTCATCCAAGGTTTTGATGTCAACGTAAATGACGACGTAAATGGTGGACACATTGTAGGCAGCCAATTTTTTGTGCACGTCTAACATAAGATGAGAACGTCGGGACATTACACTATTAAACATTCTCAAAGAGTTAACATAATACAACTTAACCACTCAGCAATGTAAGGCAATGGAAGCCACCAAGGTGCGTAAGACCTTGCTATTCTAAGACACGGCTGCTTCTTTTTGCCGCTTCTGACTAAAAATGTTTGTCGTGTATTGTAATACTTCAATACCCAAGTACTCGAAAACTTCCTTTGTGTCGTATACCAGTTTCTTCTGGATTTGTTTTCGCTTTCTCTTGATTTCCGAAATTTTAGCGTTCATTTCACAGCCATAGTTTATTATCTCGATGTCAGTTGCCCTAGTAAATCACGTTCACGCATTTGGCGTATAGCATACTGTCTATATACGAAGTTGTGACGCCACCAAACCACAAAACGCGAAAGGGCATCAAGTTCAAAGATAAAGAAATACTTACCCGTGTGCGTCGAATGGAAGTGACCTGAAACGAAGTACGGCGGCATACCAGACAGTGTTCCGAGAAGTAACAAACCATGATGATACGTTAAAGAAAGAAATCGGAGTTTACTGCAAAGACGAAAGCCAGCGGATTCACGTCGTTTTCGCGCCCATTCGCGCTTCTGTGCGCGTTGGCGCTCCTTCACTTGCCGCTCTTCCTCCTTCCAGCGAACGACACGAGTCCGTCCCATAGCGAGACCAAAGGGCAACTGATGATAACAGCCCTAGCGCAATCTCTACGTCACGAGACAAAGGGCGCAATGACTGGTGGGAAGTGCCGCCGCCGAGTATCGCGACAGTTACGATATAGGCATCGGTGGTGGCGAAGGGACGAGGGGCCCCGAAAATTGTGGTTCTCCGCGTCGCTTTCTCAGCGGACGCGTTCCACCAGAACGTAGGCGTGTGCAGCTTAGCTGTAGGAATGGTTGCATATCTGCCAGGCGCTCGGTATGTATAATGGGCCATTTCCATAAGTGCGCTTCCCTGCGCTGCATATTCGCCCAACTAATGGCGACGCCTGTCGTGCTTCAAGGGGAGGCGAGGTCCTAGTTGCACGCGCTAGGGCTTGTTTATTATGCGTGCTTATGTCAAGAAAGCCTAGTCTACATTTCCCACGTCGTAGCGCAAGCAAACTGCGCTCGAATACCCTTTTTGCAGTATATAATTGACTAGCCGCCATTAGTACGGCAAACTGCATAGCAGGAAAGCTAGCTTTACAATTATGAAAAAGATCTATTGTGACCCATTTAAAAGACATAATCGAGCCCGGACGCCGCCTGGAACTTAGGTTTCCTCGCAACAACAGGCGCACGTGGAACAGAAAATTCAACAGACATTCTCATTCATCAGATTCGTGCATGTTGTGACCACATTTTATAGATACGCAGGGAGTATTGAGGCACAAGAGCAAGTAGCGGGGTTTGCTTCTAATAATTATTTCTTCATTTTCTTCTAATAGTTAAGCACCTTCTATATTCCCAGCCATGCGTCCCCCCCCCCTGTAAAGAAATCCTGGCTACGTGCATGGTGCGAGCAACATCGAACTATGTACAAATTGCAGCTAGCATGCTCTTTCGGATATATAATGATGATGATGATGTGCCTTTTAGTTAGGCTACCAACACCACTTCTGGCGGATTGACCAATGAACACGCGAATAATTTATAGATAACATTGGTCACATATGAATTCTATGACTACACTCTTATTCAAGTACCGTATAACGTCCGGCACATAAACGGCCCATTTTTATTCCACCACAACGTACTGCATATAAGCGGCCCTTCAATCCCATTAAGCGTGACAAATTCTGCGGTGACGGATTGGGCCCGCTATATGCGGCCGCGAGCGGTCGCAACGCTTATATGGAGCCCGAGGCGGAAATGGCTCGAGCGGACGCAACGCTTATATGGGGCCCGACGCGAAAGGCGGACGCAACGCTTATGTACAGAGCCCCGCCTCCCTGACCTTCGCCTGTGTGAAAAGCCACAAATACGTTTTATTTTTAATAAAAATTATGGCCTGTAGCATATCACGACACTGCTGCCACCTACATTCTTTTTGGTTTAGACTGTAAGCTAACAGTTGCAACAGGTCTCGTACTGCCGGAGCACCACCAGCTTCCCGTGAACACATGTGTGCCGCGCTTACATGTTTATCGTGTATTGTGTGCGTTTATTGCGTGCTTATCGTACGCGACATTCGTCGACTGGGCATTTTCCGCGTGTTGGGGCGTTCTCCTGCCTTGATCCAGTGGCGGATGATGGTCGTTGTTCGTTGCCACTCAACACAGCCTCACGGGACGCACAGCTTTGTGTCCGCGCTCAAAAGTGCTTTCTTGCTTCGTTCATCGATTACTCACGTTGATCGAGTGATCGAGTGTACTTCCGAAGACAATCCGCGTCCGAGTGTTTTGACAAGCGGCGACCGCGGTTCCACAGGAGCGGAAGCTTGAGCCTTTTGACGAGCGACTGTGCCAAACTTGGGTAAGTTGAAGAAGGTCGCTGAACTACGTAACTTTGTTACTTCATTGCATGACAACTGTTTGCAGGAACCGTCGTGTTGGCACAGCGAGGATGATCAACAGATACCCGATAGGCAGGTATGTTTTGTGCTTTGGGTGCTCTTATATACACCACCATAAATGACATGTTTGAAGGATGCGCATTGCGCTACGCAATCTTATGCTTCGATCATGCAGGCCTCGTGTCGTTGTGCTGTTATTCCTTGACTGTTTACTGTACGAGATCATCGCTTGAGAGTGTTTCTAGAATCCCTTGTCGCCGTTAGAAAGTGTGTGCTTTTAAACACATGGGGTCGTCCCATAATGTTTTCACTGTGGTGATGCGAGAGTTCACCAAACTCGGCAATAACACGCAAAATTATCACAAGACTGGGGACGTGATACAGGGGCGTAGCCAAGGGGGGTGTTGGGGGGGTTCAACCCCCCCCCCCCGAAATTTTTCAGTTTTGCTTGCGTATATAGGCACGCACACATACAAACGCACGCACGAACATACATAAAGTATGGTTGAACCCTCCCCCCCCCCCCCGAAAAAAATTTCTGGCTACGCCCCTGACGTGATAGCAAAACACACAGCCCTGACACGCGCACACGATGATGGATATGTTTTCGTGGTTGCGTCCCCGAGCTTTTCGCCAGAAATCCATGCAGTTGTTTTGTGGTTAGGATTTTAACCTAGCTGCCTCATAAATGTTTTAAAGGAGCTCACTCGAAGTAATGTATTTGAGTGAATTACGTTACGTACTGGTACTAAGTGCACACTCCAACAAATGCGTACTTAATGTGAAGAAGCACATGTTTATATCAAATAGTGTTAGTAGACGAATATGTCAATTCAATTAGGTTAATTAAGCTAACACATGCTACTCTTTGTTTCAATATTGTGTGTTTGAGAAAATATGCGTGAGCTCGTGTTCTGCCATTATATATTTTTTCTTAGCATCTTTAAGCACACGAGGTTCTCTATCACAAATAACTTAGATTGTGCTCATGTTGCGAGAATGTTGCTTTATTGTGTGGTGCTTTAAGTTATTGTATTTTCACGCTTTTTTTTTACTTAGCATAGTACCAATATTGCTCTCTTACTTAAATGCATAACCAAGGTTTAGTATGCAGTGATTTAGGGTTTATTGAGCTTTGTAAGGTCATAAATTAAAAGAAAAAGATCTCAATTCTCATATATGTTTCCAGAAGTTCACAGAAAGTTGGAAAATATTATCGGTTTTGTGAAGGCCTTACATAACTTAAAATGAAATCAAATTGACAGCTCAACTCTACAAGACAAACTACACGGGAATTCGCTTTAGAGAACCAAAAGTTTGTTCCCTGAATGGCTTACATTCATGATGCAATACAATATGCATGGCTCATTCCCACCTCACACCAAGTGCACATGGACCACGCACACTCTTTCATTTTTTTTATATTTCGATAAAAGTGTGCATATCGTTATTTTCATGTGGATCGCCCATAGGGCTATGTGCATATTTCGGGTATTCCTTACAGTCTTGGGCAATAACTAGTTACTAGTAACGCGTTACCGGTAACTAGTTACTTTTTTCGGTAACTTGTAACTGTAACTAGTTACTTTTAATTTATAGGAACTTGTAACGGTAACACTGTTACTTTTTTACAGAGTAACTGTAATGGGAAATACCGTTACAGTTACTTTCCCATATCCTCTCCACCTTTCATCTTTCCACAGCACGGCTCCCCTACCAATTTAGGGGTGGAGGTCGCTTAGAGAATTATCTACCCTGCAGAAGACCGAGGTCAGCAGTCAGTCTTTAACACAACTTAAGTTTACTTGTAAACTACATGTCGTAAGTCAATCATGTTGGAACTGAACAACTTGCTAAATTCAAGTAGTTTTTTTTTTCCGGCGTATATATATCCTTTTTGTCACTTGAGCTTCTAGCTCGGTTCTTGGTGTACCGGTGGAACATCACGACGCCAAGTTTATATTCTCCTTCGTCCGAGGCTGCGCAATAATCGTGTTTGACTGACGGCTAGAAAGCAGCAGAGCGCGAAACGGTTGAGAGGCACAAATACTGTGAACTAAGTAATTTTTCAAAACCTCTTTGAAACTAATTGTAAAAGGTTTACTCCAACTTAATACAACAATTATTAACAAAATCACATGGACGTTTTGCCTCCTATGCATGTGACATCCTCAGTATACACTGGCAACAAGAAAAAGAAAAGGAAAGAAAGAAAAAATTTGCGGAGATCGACCAGTGTCCCATACGTCCGTGTAAACCAGTAGGGGAATGTGGTTGTTGCATGTTATAGTCGGATACAACTTTAGAAGTCAGCGGCATTTTCTCCTCAAAGGCAGATGAACACAAGCCTGCACCAATGGGCGCGCACTCGGGACGGACATCATGAGCGGGATGGCGGTGGCTTCGCCTTTGGAGAACATCGGCGCGTGCATGAGCGGGACTATTTCTTTTCTTTAGTCTCTCCTGACTTCTTAAGTTGTATCCGACTATAGTTACTATATATGCTACGACATGGCTCCTAAAGGTGCCATATACAGTAACTATATTGCAAGCCGACGCGTCGCGGCGAATGAACCGCGATTCCAGGAGTTCCTTCCCCTCACCTTCGTTCACGAGCCAGCGTCGTCACAGTGTTTACGTCAAAGCTATGCCCTGTTCTCCGGAAGTGTTAAACAAGCTCCATCTTAGAATGCGTTGCATGAGTTGCTTTAACAACATCCCGTTTGCCTTCTTTAAGCCTCGTTGATTCTTTCCTTCCCATTTCGCCGATGCAAGTCGCGTCGCAATGCCCGCATCGGGCTTGTATATCACCCTACTCTGATCGTCTGCAGGTGTGCAATCTTTGGGTTTCGCGAACACATGCCCCAGAGTATAACGGGACTTAGAAACGGTTTGTATGCCCAGCGGACGCAAAGCTAACCGAACAGGGTCTGATACACCTTGAACATATATATGGAACAGACACAATGGACGTCGTCTTCATTCGTCACACACTCTCCGTTGCTATTTGCATGCGCTTCTGGGTGTCGTTAATAAACATCCTATGATACTGCTGTCGTTCTAGTGCATCAACCACATTTTCCATTTTGAGTATCAGAGGACATTTGTTATTATTATTTGCAAATAAATTCCCTTTTTCACCAACGGTGCATGAACAACAAAATTGATGCAACAAAATGAGGTGTACACAACAAATGCTTGTGTTTGGCCCCCTATTAGGTTTACTTCGTCTAGGGTTTTACCACGTGCAATTTTGACTGCCCGCATGCCTTCATACATATTTAATAAATGAATTCTATCGTTTGGTTTGTAATCTATTATTTATTTTATACAGTAACGGAAAAGTAGCGACGTTACTTCGTCACAGTAACTGCAACAAAGTAACGACGTTACTTGTCACAGTAAGTGTAACTGTAACAGGTTACTTTTGGAAACTCTGTAACTGTAACTGTAACAGTTACTTTAACAGAGCCAATGACTTCACCCATCAAGCACGTGTTTTTCAGACACCCCTCTCAATATCACTTAAATTCCACATGTGGGCTTTTAAAAGTACGCCGCCCGCTTTCCCCGCCTGTAGTTGCCTTACCCACCATCTTCTGCAGCCCTTTGTGAGGGCTAGACGTGCCGCCCTTCTGCAGCCTTTCCAAGTGGCTTTCATACTCCACTCTTTTTTTTTGCCTTTGACGGCTCTCGCTCAGTAGACCCCCCCCCCCCCTTTTCCATTTTTTTTTCTTTTTTTCTCTCCTTTTTCTTGCTTTTTTTTTTCCTTCTTTGCAGCTCCCCTTACTTCTGAGATGAGAGGCCTGAGCGCCGTTGCAAACTTTCTTGAAATGATGTGGCAAGGGCTACACTCCTCTCTCTAGTTTTCTCTTTCCAGGCAGCAATTACCAACAGCGACAAGCACCACCGCTAGACATGACGTCAACACTAACCCTTTAAAACTAACACGCCAAGGATGACAAGGTGCCTTCGATAAAGATAGGTCCCCCTATGGAAACGTCGGCCAGCCTGTCTGAGGCACTTTCTCCTGTTTGAAACCTATCCCACTTTTTTGGCTTAGGTAACTGTAACACTGTTACATTTTACTGGTAACGTGCCCATGACTGATTGCTTACTGTGTACATGTGTGAATGTTGAACACGCAATGGCACTCTTTCAATAGTCTGCAAGTGGCTGGTCCACTAATACCTGTTCTTATTGCACCCTGATCCCTTCATTCAAGGATCGATCTCTTTAATATATGAATATAGACTTGCCTGAGGACATGTTTGGTACTCACTATCTGTGTGTGGTTGGGTTTGTCTTGAGTGAAAATCAACATTTCCTTGTGGTATCTATTATGCATGTATCAGCGATGAGAGCTGTTCATGGCACCGACACAGAGGACAGATTGCAGTACAAGATAGGAGCATACTTCCTGCAAGCCCGGGCAAGCCATAATGAGTGGTAGGCATTTCTTTTCATCACTAGATTGCGACAGTTTGGACACATAGCACCTATAGACCTTATGCAAAATCTGCTGCCATCTAGCGGCCGCTGTGTGCATTTCCGCCATGTTGAAGGCTAAGCGCGCTCCGCATGTAGACAAGGAGCGTACATATCAACGTGTGGCGGCTGATAAGAACGAAAATGCCAACATATTTTCGAGTGCTGTGTTGCTGAGATTGAGGAAATTGGGATGCTGAAAGAAGGTTTGCAGGAACCAAGCCTCCATGTTAGTACATTTCCTCGTGGCCGACGAGAATCAGCAGATCGTTCCGTTGCTTCGGTTACTGCTTACGACTAACGCCGTGTTTCCGTTCGCCGTTAATATATGTGGTATGTGACAGCATCGGCACTCATCAGAGAACACTCTTTCATGTCATGCCAGAACAAGAAAGTTTTCGCACCGTGTGCTTGCTGCAGGCACAAACCCGCTTCGTGTACGAGCTTCAAAGCTGCATCGCGGCTACTCGCGCATGCCTGCGCTGCTGTTGATATTAGCTTGTTTATTAAATTGCGATAACAATTACATGTTAGACAGATAGCTCGTGCGCGTCATTGATTTGCAGCGGACGGACCGATTGTGCTGGAGCGTGTTGTTTGTAGTTTGTTTTCGATGGTGGAGTTTAACAAGGTAGCGTCTGGTGGGATGCTTTGCGTGCGTATTTCTTCACTATGCGTATTTTTCAAGCATTTCATGTGGTATCACTGCCAGGTTCAGACGGGTTGCCCGGATGTCCTGACCGCCCCCACCCCTTACTTTTTTTTGTTTAACTTATACCCCAGGAAGAGCAAATCAGGTTCTCCCAAAAGCTGATCCCCCCTTCGGAAAAATCCTCTGTACACTCCAGTTTGCTATGAAATGTTAACAGGTGCTTCAAGTGCGTGGTACTTTTCTTATGAAACTAAATAAAATGCTGTTCCGGGAAATGTGCTACATTCTACCGTGGGTGCGCTACCGCTGGTTACGCGCTGAGGCGGTTTCAGTCGGCGAAGCAAAACTGCCTTGCCGCAACGGGTTTAAATTGTAAAGCACCAGTAGGCCCCTAAAGCGACAATGTGAACACGAATATTCTTGGCGTTTCCTGTTATATAGGATCACATATCGGAAGGATATTCAATAAAATACCAGCTGATCGGCATCTACTTCTAGGAGACACTACACTTTTCATGTTCACTTTCCACGTGCATGAGATGCGCAATTTTCTGCATTTTAATCGCACGGTAATTCTGTACATAACATAGGTCGGATGACTACAACAGCGAAATAATATTATTTCAAAGATAAAAAGAGGACAACGTTTTATTTAAAATTAGATGGACACTACGTCGGCTCGACATAGGCTGTCCCTCATGAAATATGCTTTCAATTGGGTCAACTGCACTTTCTTACCGTCATCGCTGCGCCTAGCCGCGCTAAATAAAGCCTCTTCCCAACCATCCTACATTATACAAGCATGATATTCAGATAGCTAACAACGCTTTATTCGCTACACTGAAAACAGACAGGCCAATTTGTAACCTAGCGCAGAGCTTCATTATCGACGACGACAGGCCTGCACGTGACTCGCAGTGTCAAACTTGTACCTTCTTCTCGCTGTGAGGCGGTTCTTTACACGTAATAACCGTCAACGTAAAAACTAGGAAATGCCGGTAACGTGTACAGGCCCGCCTGACATTTTTATGCCCTGATTGCCGACTACCAAAGCGGATACAAGCAAGAAGTGATAGCGGCGACAGCAATAGAATTCGGGCACAAGCCTCCAACATGGCGCCGAATCGTTAGCTTCGTCAAACCTCCAACAGATGGCAGCAATTTTGCATAAGGTCTATTGATATACAGCATATACTGGCCTTTAGCTTAGGAGTGAGAAACGTACCTTCTGCACTTCAGTGCAATGCATATTATTTAGTTTGCATTCCTTGAACATGGAACGTCGAATAGTTTGTATTGTTGAGCTTGTAATCTTTGAACATGGGATGTCGCTAGAGCCAACGTTTTGAAACTTGGAGTTGTCTTCATAAAGGGAGCAACTGTTAATTCTTGATGTTGCCATCTTGATGAAGGCAAGTCTACTCGTACAAGAGTTGGCTGCAGTGACATACCGTTTGAAGATTTTTTTCGTCTCTTCAAGCCTCCTCCATCTTCCATCGAACATCTGTGTTGTTTGTGCTGCCATGAAACTGTGGTGCAGCTGCCATGAAAAAAAAAATTGGGCGTGCGCAGGCACAGCTCCATCGAAGAAAAATAATTATTTCTTTGTTAAAGATAGTGAAGGCACACTAATGCAATCTCAGCCAAGATTATTAATAGTTGCTGACTCAATTTTAATGTAGTAGTTTCGTTGCTGTGCATACGCACGATGAAACTCTCATCAAAAAGTGGGAAGCAACCACACATGCTCCAGTGTTCAGCTAACCAGTCATCACTGCCTTTCTTTATGTTTCAGTCTTCCCTGAGCCTTTCTTTGATACACTGCCCCATTTGCCCCACATAATGCTTATCCCATCATCTGATAAACGATGCCTTCCTTACAGAGCACATAATGTGTCCTGTGATTCCTATTGCAGCCAAGTGAGTGTCTGGGTTGCAACCTTTTCATAGTTTAGCACGCTTATTTGAGGCCGTGAACACTATGCTGATGATTGCCCGAGCACCAACCGTTCTTATATTGTCGGATATCCCGTGCAGGTATGACATAGTGGCAAACATATTTTGGCCATCACGATTAGCCATTTCTTTGGCCTGGCAGCTGGAAGGTGTTTGTTTAGTAGGGCTTCTGCAGCCAATACAGCAAGGGGAGCAGGATATCCTGCTTGCATCCAGCGAGTTCTTGAAATCAAGCCTCGTCCACAAGAAATAGGAACATGATTATTTAGTACAATATGCAAGCACATAAGTTTTTAAATGTTTTAGATATGAGGATGACTGCGTCTTTCTTTATTAAATACCACAAAGGTTCTTTCGAATCTGAAGCCACTAACATATTAACACTGGCACATGATTACTAACACCCACTGGTGCTTACCCACGAGCATCCGGGCAAGGATTGTACCATATCAGGTTCCTGAATGTACAATTTCATTTGCATAAAAAGTGCATGAGCTAGTTATACGAACTGATGGGAAACAAGCCATTGCTGCCTCTTAGTTTCTCCCACTCAATAATGGTAGAAAGGTGCATTGTCTGACACTGCTTGGACAGTGGCGTAGCGAGGGGGTAGCAGACCGGGCCCATGCCCCCACTCGCCCTCTTCCCCGAAATGAATTTCTGCCTATGCCACTGTGGCTCGCTAACGCAGTAAAATTTCTGTTCCTATTACTTGTGGACAAGCCTTAATTTCCAAAGAACTCCCCTGACACAAGCAGGATATCCTGTTCACCTTGCTGTATCGTTTGCATATGCCCTACCCAGAAAACCACCTTCCAGTTGCCAAGCCAAAAAAAAAAAAAAGCCAAATCTTGATGGCCGAAAAATGTTTGCCACGATGCCATATCTGCACGGAATATTCAACAATATAAAAACGGTTGGTGCTCGGAATCATCAGCATAATGTTCATGGCCTCAAATAAGCATGTTAAACTATGGAAAAGCAGCAACCCAGATACTCAGAGGAGAGGCTTGGCTGCAATAAGAATCACAGGACACGTTACGTGCCCTGCATATAAGGTACCGTTTATCAGATACTCCTATCATGGGGTAAGCATTATAGAGGGCAAATGGGGCAACATCTCAAGGAAAGATTCAGGGAACATTGCAACAATGTAAAGAAACGCAGCGATTGCCTGTTTGCCAAACAGTAAAGAAACTATACTACATTGATTATTGAGTCAGCAAGTATTCATAATCTTGGCCGAGATTGCGTTAGTGTGTCATTACACTACTTGTCAAAGAAATAACTATTTTTCCTGGACGCAGCTGTGCCTGCGCATGTTGAAGTTTTTCTTTTTAAATTATAAATATGTGTGATCTGAGTCCAAAAAACACTTAAAAGATAGCGCCTATCTGTGTCCCTTCTTGTCCTGTCTTCACTACTCTCTGCAATAAACGTAATGGTTAAAAGGGAGCCGTTCGGCGACCTAACAGCTTGTCACTATTAGTGGGTTAGTAGGCCTTGAGGCGCTCCACGTTGACTATGTCGCGCCCTCGACGGCGCATGTCCAAAGCTGGTTCGATGGGTTCGATCAGGTAGTTGACCGGTGATGTGCGCTCGATGACCCGGTAGGGGCCTTCGTATTTCGGCAGTAGTTTTGAAGAGAGGCCAGTTGCAGTGGTAGGGACCGAGAGCCATACGAGCGCTCCGGCGACTAACGTGGACTCAGAAGTGGTGGTGCCACCGTGAAGGCTCTTCTGCCGCTCTTGTTCGTGCGTTGTAAAGGTCTTTGCAAGCTTGCGACACTCTTCAGCAAGCCTGGCTGTGTCAGAAATAGGCGCACACTCAGATGGATCCGGCTTGTAGGGTAGTATCGTGTCAATGGTGTGCGACGGGTGCCTTCCGTACAACAGGAAGAAGGGTGAAAAACCAGTAGTGTTCTGAGGGGCGGTATTATAGGCGTAGGTGACGAAGGGCAGAATGGCATCCCAATTTGTGTGATCGGCGGCGACATACATTGAGAGCATGTCGCCGAGCGTGTGGTTAAAGTGTTCGGTTAGGCCATTCGTCTGCGGGTTGTAAGCAGTAGTTTTGCGGTGAACAGCATGGCACTCTTTGAGAATGGCTTCGACGACTTCCGACAAGAAGACACGGCCTCGATCGCTGAGAAGCTTCTAGGGTGGACCGTGACGCAGCATGAATCGGTGTAGCAGGAAGGAGGCAACATCGCACGCTGTAGCCGCTGTGAGGGCAGCGGTTTCGGCAGATCGCGTTAGATGGTCAACGGCGATGATGGCCCAACGGTTACCAGCCGAGGTCAGAGGAAGTGGTCCATACAAATCGATGCCCACGCGCCCAAACGGATGGTTAGGGCAAGGTAATGGTTGTAGACCGACTGGTGACACGTGCGTTGAAGGTTTTCGGTGTTGGCAATCGAGGCAGGAGCGGACGAACTTCTGCACGTAACGGTACATCCCTCGCCAGAAGTATCGTTGTCGAATGCGGTGGTAAGTTTTGGATACCCCAGAGTGCGCGCATTGCGGATCAGAGTGGAAGGACTCGCATATTTCAGCACGCAGACTTCGGGGTATCACAAGTAGCCACTGGCGGCCGTTGGCGTTGTAATTGCGTCGGTGCAGTAGGTTGTCACGAATGGCGAAATTGTGGGCTTGACGACGCAACGGGCGAGTGGTTGGTGTTGCCGACGGATCAGTGAGCAAGTCTATCAGCGAGGTGATCCATTTATCCTTGCGCTGCTCGGTAGTGATGGTGTGAACGTCGATGGAAGAAACAGCAATGTGAGATACTGAGCAGGAGGCATTGGCGTCAGGCAAGGGGGAGCGCGAGAGGGCGTCGGCATCAGCATGCTGGCGTCCGTTGCGGTACAGCACGCGGATGTCGTAGTCTTGCAGGCAAAGTGCCCAGCGGGCGAGACGGCCCGAGGGATCCTTCAATGATGACAGCCAGCATAGTGCATGATGATCGGTGACGACATCAAATGGGCGACCATACAAATAATACATGAAAATTTACTACTTTGAAAATTATTAGAGAAATACAAATGCAGAGGTTCATTATTCACATAAAGGCCTATTCATACAGCAAATATGAACAAACTAAGATGTTCACAGAAGTAACCATAGCGTCCCAAATTTGACTAATTTTCACTAACGCAGCGTTTGTCGTGAATTTTTAAAAATGCATAATTTGCTCAGAATTCCATCAAATTATAAGAGCTATTTCTTCTTCACTTCTACTTATGCTAAATAGAAAGATATTTGTAATGTATAGCTTCAGTAGCTGCCAGCATGGTTGCGAATTTACGAAAACGCACTCTTCGTAAGATGGTCGTCGTCAACCGGCGACGCTCGTCGAATTTTCCTGTGTTGAAAAAAATTTTTATGTGAAAACAAATTGCGATTTCGTGCTGTGCAGTCATATGTGCACAACATACAAAATTATCAGGAAAATCGGAAACATCAAGTATACACCTTTTTTTTTATCTTTCGTGGAATCGACCATTGTAAATGATGTTATCTCTGTGAAAACACTTGGGTTCAGGTGATATCTTAAGTATCTGCGTGATTTCTAGAAAAGTTAGTCGTGAGTTCAGCACTGCTATGTGCTCTTTTCTTGAGTAGCTGTGCTATCCTGTCAAGATGTTTAACAAGTAACAACGCACTTGAATGTGGATTCTTCTTTGTGGCAAAAGAGCGCAGACAACGGGACGAAGAACATACAGGGCACAGAGCTGACTATCAACTGATTTCCTTATTGGAAAGTCTGAGAATCTGTAGGCAGGCGAGCAAAAATCGAAAAATGGCACAAATGCTATCAAGTGACTCGGCCGCCCGGCTTTTTTTTTGGATAGGGTTTACAAGATGCGGCAGAAGCCGATTTCATTAAAACATAAACACAAGCAAAAAATGGCAAAAAAGAACAATGACATGGTGGTCAATACCAAACTGATTAAAACCGCTAAAAGTCTGACATTCATAAATCAACAAAAACGAAGAACCAGGGTCTGAAAAAAAAAGGTTTTTAAGCAAGTGACAGCAAGGCTAGAAAACTGCAACCACTAACAATAAAACAGAAACAAAACAAGAAAACAAAACATGTGACAACAAGCTTAGTGATCACAATTGAGGCTCATGGCAGCTAATTTCTTCGTCAAATAGTGCTAGTGATAGCGCGCTAACGCAAGCTGCTCCCCTTTTGTGAATTATGTGCGCCTCACAAATTTTGTGAGCACATTACTCCCGATATTTCATGAGAACTTGCACATTGTCAAGCAATGGGGAGCAGCCGCATGATGTACAATGCCAGGTTCCTGCCTGTTGTTGCTTTTAAAGATTTGGCATGTTCACGCATTTTGTAATTTATGCATCGTCCGGTTTGTCCTACATATGATTTTCTGCATGATAATGGAATGTCATAAATGACGTTCTTCACGCATTCAATGAAATGATTTCTGTGCTTCTTGTCACAGCAAAAGGATACTGTTTCATCCCTGTTAACTAGCCTGCATAGGGAGGCCAGATGGTTTGGGATGGAGCACAAAACTCTTATGCCTACTCTGCCTGCAGTCTTCTTCAACCTATGAGAGAAACCGTGAATGTAGGGAACGTCAGCCAAGGGAGAGCGAGTGTGCTTGTTTGGCCTGTTATTTCTGGTCGTTCTAAGAGTGACGAGCATCTTTTCAGCTAGGGAGCTCAAAAGAGCACTAGGGAACCCCGCGCTCCTCGAGCGTTCCACTTGAATCGTAAAACTTGTTCCGTCCACTGAGGGCATGATCGGATGAGGGCGTTTCTCATGGCAGAATAGCCTATTCCTGGAGTCATCCAGGAGTCATGCATGGAGTACCATTTGAGTAGCGAAAGGATGCTGTTATGCAACGTTACATCAAAGAAGCTGACCGAGCTAATTGGCCTGTATATGATAGCTGGCCTATCTATGACCCCACAGCCCTCAGAAGTGCTGTATAGCGGTTTGTTTTCTTATGTTTTTGATCAAAGCAGCATTAAGCCAAGGCTATGGGGTTGGGCATTGAATACACGTGGATTATTCAAGTAAAATGGTAAAATGATATCACTATTTCGAAACAGAAAGTCATCAATCATAAATTGCAGCATCTGTTGATGTGTTGCGCTAAGCTGTTCGCTTCAATGCCAAACTACATTTTCACACTCTCTCTTGCAGGTTTCAATACAGCAACTGTACCACCACAACAGTGCAGCACAGGAGAGCCTATCGTCAGTGCCGCGTCGAGAAATTAAATAAAAAAGCACTTACTCCTGGAAACTTCTCGTATCATCTTATTGGTTGTTTGTGATTATAAAACTGCACTTTCATGGGAATTGAATCAACTAGCCCCATTTATTGTCCCATTGAAACTAAATAAATGACAATGTAGAGCTTGTTTCAAATGCCTGCATCATAGGCCTACAAGATTACTTATTGGCTTCAAAATACTCTTACATGTAAAGAACGCTGTTGATATAGTCATTGCTGGAAATGTTCTGCTGCTATTTTGTTACAATCCTCTAAAGCCTACACACTTTCGTATTGTTAACCACACAAAGATTTATGACCTGTGTGCAGCAAACCATGCTGTTGCAGGCATAAGGCTGCAATACGCTGAAACTCATACATCAGAATTCTACACACTAACAGCAGCCAATTCCTTGTAGACCCTCATTAGGTGTGCATGAGAAAGCGCATTAGACTGGCAAAAGACAGTCTAATGATTCTGATGTCTAAAGACATTAGTCTCTTTATGAAATACATTAATTTTTTTTTCTGTGAGATTAGCTGATGCATGCTTTGTTCCTTGGTTAAGTAAGATGCAATTTTTCTAGTTCATGAAGTGATGGACGTTATCAAATGATGTAGCAAATTTCATCAATAGTGCTGACAAATA